>NW_027102157.1:0-208315 GCF_035609145.1 Eleutherodactylus coqui | reverse complement strand
TGACATCACAATGCCATTTCCCCATTGTGACATCACAATGCCGTTTTCCCTATTGTGACATCACAATGCCCTTTCCCCCATTGTGACATCACAATGCCATTTCCCCCATTGTGACATCACAATGCCGTTTCCCCATTGTGACATCACAATGCAGTTTACCCCATTGTGACATCACAATGCCCTTTCCCCCATTGTGACATCACAATGCCGTTTCCCCCATTGTGACATCACAATGCAGTTTACCCCATTGTGACATCACAATGCAGTTTACCCCATTGTGACATCACAATGCCCTTTCCCCCATTGTGACATCACAATGCCGTTTTCCCTACTGTGACATCACAATGCCCTTTCCCCATTGTGACATCACAATGCCATTTCCCCCATTGTGACATCACAATGCCGTTTCCCCCATTGTGACATCAGAATGCAGTTTACCCCATTGTGACATCACAATGCCCTTTCCCCCATTGTGACATCACAATGCCGTTTCCCTATTGTGACATCACAATGCCATTTCCTCCATTGTGACATCACAATGCCCTTTCCCCATTGTGACATCACAATGCCATTTCCCCCATTGTGACATCACAATGCCATTTCCCCCATTGTGACATCACAATGCAGTTAACCACATTGTGACATCAGAATGCCCTTTCCCCCATTGTGACATCACAATGCTGTTTTCCCTATTGTGACATCACAATGCCATTTCCCCATTGTGACATCACAATGCCATTTCCCCCATTGTGACATCACAATGCCATTTCCCCCATTGTGACATCACAATGCAGTTAACCACATTGTGACATCAGAATGCCCTTTCCCCCATTGTGACATCACAATGCTGTTTTCCCTATTGTGACATCACAATGCCTTTTCCCCCATTGTGACATCACAATGCAGTTTTCCCCATTGTGACATCACAATGCAGTTTCCCCCATTGTGACATCTCAATGCCGTTTTCCGCATTGTGACATCACAATGCCCTTTCCCCCATTGTGACATCACAATGCAGTTTACCCCATTGTGACATCACAATGCCCTTTCCCCCATTGTGACATCACAATGCCATTTCCCCCATTGTGACATCACAATGCCGTTTCCCCCATTGTGACATCACAATGCCGTTTCCCCCATTGTGACATCACAATGCCATTTCCCCCATTGTGACATCACAATGCCATTTCCCCCATTGTGACATCACAATGCCATTTCCCCCATTGTGACATCACAATGCCATTTCCCCCATTGTGACATCACAATGCCGTTTCCCCCATTGTGACATCACAATGCAGTTTACCACATTGTGACATCACAATGCCCTTTCCCCCATTGTGACATCGCAATGCCGTTTTCCCTATTGTGACACCACAATGCCATTTCCTCCATTGTGACATCACAATGCCCTTTCCCCATTGTGATATCACAATGCCGTTTCCCCCATTGTGACATCACAATGCTGTTTTTCCCATTGTGACATCACAATTCCATTTCCCCCATTGTGACATTACAATGCCGTTTTCCCCATTGTGACATCACAATGCCCTTTCCCCCATTGTGACATCACAATGCAGTTTTCCCCATTGTGACATCGCAATGCCCTTTCCCCCATTGTGACATCACAATGCCGTTTTCCACATTGTGACATCACAATGCCCTTTCCCCCATTGTGACATCACAATGCCATTTCCCCCATTGTGACATCACAATGCCGTTTTCCCTATTGTGACATCACAATGCCCTTTCCCCCATTGTGACATCACAATGCCGTTTTCCCCATTGTGACATCACAATGCAGTTTACCCCATTGTGACATCACAATGCCCTTTCCCCCATTGTGACATCACAATGCCGTTTTTTCCCATTGTGACATCACAATGCCCTTTTCCCCATTGTGACATCACAATGCCATTTCCCCCAGTGTGACATCACAATGCCATTTCCCCCATTGTGACATCACAATGCCATTTCCCCCATTGTGACATCACAATGCCGTTTTCCCCATTGGGACATCACAATGCCGTTTCCCCCATTGTGACATCACAATGTCCTTTCCCCCATTGTGACATCACAATGCCCTTTCCCCCATTGTGACATCACAATGCCATTTCCCCCATTGTGACATCACAATGCCGTTGCCCCATTGTGACAACACAATGCAGTTTACCCCATTGTGACATCACAATGCCATTTCCCCCAGTGTGACATCACAATGCCATTTCCCCCATTGTGACATCACAATGCCGTTTTCCCTATTGTGACATCACAATGCCCTTTCCCCCATTGTGACATCACAATGCCATTTCCCCCATTGTGACATCACAATGCCGTTTCCCCCATTGTGACATCACAATGCAGTTTACCCCATTGTGACATCACAATGCCCTTTCCCCCATTGTGACATCACAATGCAGTTTACCCCATTGTGACATCACAATGCCCTTTCCCCCATTGTGACATCACAATGCCGTTTCCCTATTGTGACATCACAATGCCATTTCCTCCATTGTGACATCACAATGCCGTTTCCCCCATTGTGACATCACAATGCAGTTTACCACATTGTGACATCACAATGCCCTTTCCCCCATTGTGAAATCACAATGCCGTTTTCCCTATTGTGACATCACAATGCCATTTCCTCCATTGTGACATCACAATGCCCTTTCCCCATTGTGATATCACAATGCCGTTTCCCCCATTGTGACATCACAATGCAGTTTCCCCCATTGTGACATCACAATGCCGTTTTCCGCATTGTGACATCACAATGCCCTTTCCCCCATTGTGACATCACAATGCAGTTTACCCCATTGTAACATCAGAATGCCCTTTCCCCCATTGTGACATCACAATGCCATTTCCCCCATTGTGACATCACAATGCCGTTTCCCCCATTGTGACATACAATGCCATTTCCCCCATTGTGACATCACAATGCCATTTCCCCCATTGTGACATCACAATGCCATTTCCCCCATTGTGACATCACAATGCCATTTCCCCCATTGTGACATCACAATGCCATTTCCCCCATTGTGACATCACAATGCCATTCCCCCATTGTGACATCACAATGCCGTTTCCCCCATTGTGACATCACAATGCAGTTTACCACATTGTGACATCACAATGCCCTTTCCCCCATTGTGACATCGCAATGCCGTTTTCCCTATTGTGACATCACAATGCCATTTCCTCCATTGTGACATCACAATGCCCTTTCCCCATTGTGATATCACAATGCCGTTTCCCCCATTGTGACATCACAATGCTGTTTTTCCCATTGTGACATCACAATTCCATTTCCCCCATTGTGACATTACAATGCCGTTTTCCCCATTGTGACATCACAATGCCCTTTCCCCCATTGTGACATCACAATGCAGTTTTCCCCATTGTGACATCACAATGCCCTTTCCCCCATTGTGACATCACAATGCCGTTTCCCCATTGGGACATCACAATGCCGTTTCCCCCATTGTGACATCACAATATCCTTTCCCCCATTGTGACATCACAATGCCCTTTCCCCCATTGTGACATCACAATGCCCTTTCCCCCATTGTGACATCACAATGCCCTTTCCCCCATTGTGACATCACAATGCAGTTTTCCCCATTGTGACATCACAATGTGCTTTCCCCCATTGTGACATCACAATGCCCTTTCCCCCATTGTGACATCACAATGCCATTTCCCCCATTGTGACATCACAATGCCGTTGCCCCATTGTGACAACACAATGCAGTTTACCCCATTGTGACATCACAATGCCATTCCCCCCAGTGTGACATCACAATGCCATTTCCCCCATTGTGACATCACAATGCCGTTTTCCCTATTGTGACATCACAATGCCCTTTCCCCCATTGTGACATCACAATGCCATTTCCCCCATTGTGACATCACAATGCCGTTTCCCCCATTGTGACATCACAATGCAGTTTACCCCATTGTGACATCACAATGCCCTTTCCCCCATTGTGACATCACAATGCAGTTTACCCCATTGTGACATCACAATGCCCTTTCCCCCATTGTGACATCACAATGCCGTTTCCCCCATTGTGACATCACAATGCAGTTTACCCCATTGTGACATCACAATGCCCTTTCCCCCATTGTGACATCACAATGCCGTTTTCCCTACTGTGACATCACAATGCCCTTTCCCCATTGTGACATCACAATGCCATTTCCCCCATTGTGACATCACAATGCCGTTTCCCCCATTGTGACATCAGAATGCAGTTTACCCCATTGTGACATCACAATGCCCTTTCCCCCATTGTGACATCACAATGCCGTTTCCCTATTGTGACATCACAATGCCATTTCCTCCATTGTGACATCACAATGCCCTTTCCCCATTGTGACATCACAATGCCATTTCCCCCATTGTGACATCACAATGCCATTTCCCCCATTGTGACATCACAATGCAGTTAACCACATTGTGACATCAGAATGCCCTTTCCCCCATTGTGACATCACAATGCTGTTTTCCCTATTGTGACATCACAATGCCATTTCCCACATTGTGACATCACAATGCCTTTTCCCCCATTGTGACATCACAATGCAGTTTTCCCCATTGTGACATCACAATGCAGTTTCCCCCATTGTGACATCTCAATGCCGTTTTCCGCATTGTGACATCACAATGCCCTTTCCCCCATTGTGACATCACAATGCAGTTTACCCCATTGTGACATCACAATGCCCTTTCCCCCATTGTGACATCACAATGCCATTTCCCCCATTGTGACATCACAATGCCATTTCCCCCATTGTGACATCACAATGCCATTTCCCCCATTGTGACATCACAATGCCATTTCCCCCATTGTGACATCACAATGCCATTTCCCCCATTGTGACATCACAATGCCATTTCCCCCATTGTGACATCACAATGCCGTTTCCCTATTGTGACATCACAATGCCATTTCCTCCATTGTGACATCACAATGCCGTTTCCCCCATTGTGACATCACAATGCAGTTTACCACATTGTGACATCACAATGCCCTTTCCCCCATTGTGACATCACAATGCCGTTTTCCCTATTGTGACATCACAATGCCATTTCCTCCATTGTGACATCACAATGCCCTTTCCCCATTGTGATATCACAATGCCGTTTCCCCCATTGTGACATCACAATGCAGTTTCCCCCATTGTGACATCACAATGCCGTTTTCCGCATTGTGACATCACAATGCCCTTTCCCCCATTGTGACATCACAATGCAGTTTACCCCATTGTAACATCAGAATGCCCTTTCCCCCATTGTGACATCACAATGCCATTTCCCCCATTGTGACATCACAATGCCGTTTCCCCCATTGTGACATACAATGCCATTTCCCCCATTGTGACATCACAATGCCATTTCCCCCATTGTGACATCACAATGCCATTTCCCCCATTGTGACATCACAATGCCATTTCCCCCATTGTGACATCACAATGCCATTTCCCCCATTGTGACATCACAATGCCATTCCCCCATTGTGACATCACAATGCCGTTTCCCCCATTGTGACATCACAATGCAGTTTACCACATTGTGACATCACAATGCCCTTTCCCCCATTGTGACATCGCAATGCCGTTTTCCCTATTGTGACATCACAATGCCATTTCCTCCATTGTGACATCACAATGCCCTTTCCCCATTGTGATATCACAATGCCGTTTCCCCCATTGTGACATCACAATGCTGTTTTTCCCATTGTGACATCACAATTCCATTTCCTCCATTGTGACATTACAATGCCGTTTTCCCCATTGTGACATCACAATGCCCTTTCCCCCATTGTGACATCACAATGCAGTTTTCCCCATTGTGACATCACAATGCCCTTTCCCCCATTGTGACATCACAATGCCGTTTCCCCATTGGGACATCACAATGCCGTTTCCCCCATTGTGACATCACAATGTCCTTTCCCCCATTGTGACATCACAATGCCCTTTCCCCCATTGTGACATCACAATGCCCTTTCCCCCATTGTGACATCACAATGCCCTTTCCCCCATTGTGACATCACAATGCAGTTTTCCCCATTGTGACATCACAATGTGCTTTCCCCCATTGTGACATCACAATGCCCTTTCCCCCATTGTGACATCACAATGCCATTTCCCCCATTGTGACATCACAATGCCGTTGCCCCATTGTGACAACACAATGCAGTTTACCCCATTGTGACATCACAATGCCATTCCCCCCAGTGTGACATCACAATGCCATTTCCCCCATTGTGACATCACAATGCCGTTTTCCCTATTGTGACATCACAATGCCCTTTCCCCCATTGTGACATCACAATGCCATTTCCCCCATTGTGACATCACAATGCCGTTTCCCCCATTGTGACATCACAATGCAGTTTACCCCATTGTGACATCACAATGCCCTTTCCCCCATTGTGACATCACAATGCAGTTTACCCCATTGTGACATCACAATGCCCTTTCCCCCATTGTGACATCACAATGCCGTTTCCCCCATTGTGACATCACAATGCAGTTTACCCCATGGTGACATCACAATGCCCTTTCCCCCATTGTGACATCACAATGCCGTTTTCCCTACTGTGACATCACAATGCCCTTTCCCCATTGTGACATCACAATGCCATTTCCCCCATTGTGACATCACAATGCCGTTTCCCCCATTGTGACATCAGAATGCAGTTTACCCCATTGTGACATCACAATGCCCTTTCCCCCATTGTGACATCACAATGCCGTTTTCCCCATTGTGACATCACAATGCCATTTCCCCCATTGTGACATCACAATGCCATTTCCCCCATTGTGACATCACAATGCAGTTAACCACATTGTGACATCAGAATGCCCTTTCCCCCATTGTGACATCACAATGCTGTTTTCCCTATTGTGACATCACAATGCCATTTCCCACATTGTGACATCACAATGCCTTTTCCCCCATTGTGACATCACAATGCAGTTTTCCCCATTGTGACATCACAATGCAGTTTCCCCCATTGTGACATCTCAATGCCGTTTTCCGCATTGTGACATCACAATGCCCTTTCCCCCATTGTGACATCACAATGCAGTTTACCCCATTGTGACATCACAATGCCCTTTCCCCCATTGTGACATCACAATGCCATTTCCCCCATTGTGACATCACAATGCCATTTCCCCCATTGTGACATCACAATGCCATTTCCCCCATTGTGACATCACAATGCCATTTCCCCCATTGTGACATCACAATGCCATTTCCCCCATTGTGACATCACAATGCCATTTCCCCCATTGTGACATCACAATGCCGTTTCCCTATTGTGACATCACAATGCCATTTCCTCCATTGTGACATCACAATGCCGTTTCCCCCATTGTGACATCACAATGCAGTTTACCACATTGTGACATCACAATGCCCTTTCCCCCATTGTGACATCACAATGCCGTTTTCCCTATTGTGACATCACAATGCCATTTCCTCCATTGTGACATCACAATGCCCTTTCCCCATTGTGATATCACAATGCCGTTTCCCCCATTGTGACATCACAATGCAGTTTCCCCCATTGTGACATCACAATGCCGTTTTCCGCATTGTGACATCACAATGCCCTTTCCCCCATTGTGACATCACAATGCAGTTTACCCCATTGTAACATCAGAATGCCCTTTCCCCCATTGTGACATCACAATGCCATTTCCCCCATTGTGACATCACAATGCCGTTTCCCCCATTGTGACATACAATGCCATTTCCCCCATTGTGACATCACAATGCCATTTCCCCCATTGTGACATCACAATGCCATTTCCCCCATTGTGACATCACAATGCCATTTCCCCCATTGTGACATCACAATGCCATTTCCCCCATTGTGACATCACAATGCCATTCCCCCATTGTGACATCACAATGCCGTTTCCCCCATTGTGACATCACAATGCAGTTTACCACATTGTGACATCACAATGCCCTTTCCCCCATTGTGACATCGCAATGCCGTTTTCCCTATTGTGACATCACAATGCCATTTCCTCCATTGTGACATCACAATGCCCTTTCCCCATTGTGATATCACAATGCCGTTTCCCCCATTGTGACATCACAATGCTGTTTTTCCCATTGTGACATCACAATTCCATTTCCTCCATTGTGACATTACAATGCCGTTTTCCCCATTGTGACATCACAATGCCCTTTCCCCCATTGTGACATCACAATGCAGTTTTCCCCATTGTGACATCACAATGCCCTTTCCCCCATTGTGACATCACAATGCCGTTTCCCCATTGGGACATCACAATGCCGTTTCCCCCATTGTGACATCACAATGTCCTTTCCCCCATTGTGACATCACAATGCCCTTTCCCCCATTGTGACATCACAATGCCCTTTCCCCCATTGTGACATCACAATGCCCTTTCCCCCATTGTGACATCACAATGCAGTTTTCCCCATTGTGACATCACAATGTGCTTTCCCCCATTGTGACATCACAATGCCCTTTCCCCCATTGTGACATCACAATGCCATTTCCCCCATTGTGACATCACAATGCCGTTGCCCCATTGTGACAACACAATGCAGTTTACCCCATTGTGACATCACAATGCCATTCCCCCCAGTGTGACATCACAATGCCATTTCCCCCATTGTGACATCACAATGCCGTTTTCCCTATTGTGACATCACAATGCCCTTTCCCCCATTGTGACATCACAATGCCATTTCCCCCATTGTGACATCACAATGCCGTTTCCCCCATTGTGACATCACAATGCAGTTTACCCCATTGTGACATCACAATGCCCTTTCCCCCATTGTGACATCACAATGCAGTTTACCCCATTGTGACATCACAATGCCCTTTCCCCCATTGTGACATCACAATGCCGTTTCCCCCATTGTGACATCACAATGCAGTTTACCCCATGGTGACATCACAATGCCCTTTCCCCCATTGTGACATCACAATGCCGTTTTCCCTACTGTGACATCACAATGCCCTTTCCCCATTGTGACATCACAATGCCATTTCCCCCATTGTGACATCACAATGCCGTTTCCCCCATTGTGACATCAGAATGCAGTTTACCCCATTGTGACATCACAATGCCCTTTCCCCCATTGTGACATCACAATGCCGTTTTCCCCATTGTGACATCACAATGCCATTTCCCCCATTGTGACATCACAATGCCATTTCCCCCATTGTGACATCACAATGCCGTTTCCCCCATTGTGACATCACAATGCAGTTTACCACATTGTGACATCACAATGCCCTTTCCCACATTGTGACATCACAATGCCGTTTTCCCTATTGTGACATCACAATGCCATTTCCTCCATTGTGACATCACAATGCCCTTTCCCCATTGTGATATCACAATGCCGTTTCCCCCATTGTGACATCACAATGCTGTTTTTCCCATTGTGACATCACAATTCCATTTCCCCCATTGTGACATTACAATGCCGTTTTCCCCATTGTGACATCACAATGCCCTTTCCCCCATTGTGACATCGCAATGCCCTTTCCCCCATTGTGACATCACAATGCCGTTTTCCACATTGTGACATCACAATGCCCTTTCCCCTATTGTGACATCACAATGCCATTTCCCCCATTGTGACATTACAATGCCGTTTTCCCTATTGTGACATCACAATGCTCTTTCCCCCATTGTGACATCACAATGCCATTTCACCCATTGTGACATCACAATGCCATTTCCCCCATTGTGACATCACAATGCCATTTCCCCCATTGTGATATCACAATGCCATTTCCCCCATTGTGACATCACAATGCCATTTCCCCCATTGTGACATCACAATGCTGTTTTCTGCATTGTGACATCACAATGCCCTTTCCCCCATTCTGACATCACAATGCAGTTTTCCCCATTGTGACATCGCAATGCCCTTTCCCCCATTGTGACATCACAATGCCCTTTCCCCCATTGTGACATCACAATGCCATTTCCCCCATTGTGACATCACAATGCCGTTTTCCCTATTGTGACATCACAATGCCCTTTCCCCCATTGTGACATCACAATGCCGTTTCCCCCATTGTGACATCACAATGCAGTTTACCCCATTGTGACATCGCAATGCCCTTTCCCCCATTGTGACATCACAATGCCGTTTTCCACATTGTGACATCACAATGCCCTTTCCCCCATTGTGACATCACAATGCCATTTCCCCCATTGTGACATTACAATGCCGTTTTCCCTATTGTGACATCACAATGCTCTTTCCCCCATTGTGACATCACAATGCCATTTCACCCATTGTGACATCACAATGCCATTTCCCCCATTGTGACATCACAATGCCATTTCCCCCATTGTGATATCACAATGCCATTTCCCCCATTGTGACATCACAATGCCATTTCCCCCATTGTGACATCACAATGCCGTTTTCTGCATTGTGACATCACAATGCCCTTTCCCCCATTCTGACATCACAATGCAGTTTTCCCCATTGTGACATCGCAATGCCCTTTCCCCCATTGTGACATCACAATGCCATTTTCCCCACTGTGACATCACAATGCCCTTTCCCCCATTGTGACATCACAATGCCATTTCCCCCATTGTGACATCACAATGCCGTTTTCCCTATTGTGACATCACAATGCCCTTTCCCCCATTGTGACATCACAATGCCGTTTCCCCCATTGTGACATCACAATGCAGTTTACCCCATTGTGACATCACAATGCCCTTTCCCCCATTGTGACATCACAATGCCGTTTTTTTCCCATTGTGACATCACAATGCCCTTTTCCCCATTGTGACATCACAATGCCATTTCCCCCAGTGTGACATCACAATGCCATTTCCCCCATTGTGACATCACAATGCCATTTCCCCCATTGTGACATCACAATGCAGTCTACCCCATTGTGACATCACAATGCCCTTTCCCCCATTGTGACATCACAATGCCGTTTTCCCCATTGGGACATCACAATGCCGTTTCCCCCATTGTGACATCACAATGTCCTTTCCCCCATTGTGACATCACAATGCCCTTTCCCCCATTGTGACATCACAATGCCCTCTCCCCCATTGTGACATCACAATGCAGTTTTCCCCATTGTGACATCACAATGTGCTTTCCCCCATTGTGACATCACAATGCCCTTTCCCCCATTGTGACATCACAATGCCATTTCCCCCATTGTGACATCACAATGCCGTTGCCCCATTGTGACAACACAATGCAGTTTACCCCATTGTGACATCACAATGCCATTTCCCCCAGTGTGACATCACAATGCCATTTCCCCCATTGTGACATCACAATGCCGTTTTCCCTATTGTGACATCACAATGCCCTTTCCCCCATTGTGACATCACAATGCCATTTCCCCCATTGTGACATCACAATGCCGTTTCCCCATTGTGACATCACAATGCAGTTTACCCCATTGTGACATCACAATGCCCTTTCCCCCATTGTGACATCACAATGCCGTTTCCCCCATTGTGACATCACAATGCAGTTTACCCCATTGTGACATCACAATGCAGTTTACCCCATTGTGACATCACAATGCCCTTTCCCCCATTGTGACATCACAATGCCGTTTTCCCTACTGTGACATCACAATGCCCTTTCCCCATTGTGACATCACAATGCCATTTCCCCCATTGTGACATCACAATGCCGTTTCCCCCATTGTGACATCAGAATGCAGTTTACCCCATTGTGACATCACAATGCCCTTTCCCCCATTGTGACATCACAATGCCGTTTCCCTATTGTGACATCACAATGCCATTTCCTCCATTGTGACATCACAATGCCCTTTCCCCATTGTGACATCACAATGCCATTTCCCCCATTGTGACATCACAATGCCATTTCCCCCATTGTGACATCACAATGCAGTTAACCACATTGTGACATCAGAATGCCCTTTCCCCCATTGTGACATCACAATGCTGTTTTCCCTATTGTGACATCACAATGCCATTTCCCACATTGTGACATCACAATGCCTTTTCCCCCATTGTGACATCACAATGCAGTTTTCCCCATTGTGACATCACAATGCAGTTTCCCCCATTGTGACATCTCAATGCCGTTTTCCGCATTGTGACATCACAATGCCCTTTCCCCCATTGTGACATCACAATGCAGTTTACCCCATTGTGACATCACAATGCCCTTTCCCCCATTGTGACATCACAATGCCATTTCCCCCATTGTGACATCACAATGCCGTTTCCCCCATTGTGACATCACAATGCCGTTTCCCCCATTGTGACATCACAATGCCATTTCCCCCATTGTGACATCACAATGCCATTTCCCCCATTGTGACATCACAATGCCATTTCCCCCATTGTGACATCACAATGCCATTTCCCCCATTGTGACATCACAATGCCGTTTCCCCCATTGTGACATCACAATGCAGTTTACCACATTGTGACATCACAATGCCCTTTCCCCCATTGTGACATCGCAATGCCGTTTTCCCTATTGTGACACCACAATGCCATTTCCTCCATTGTGACATCACAATGCCCTTTCCCCATTGTGATATCACAATGCCGTTTCCCCCATTGTGACATCACAATGCTGTTTTTCCCATTGTGACATCACAATTCCATTTCCCCCATTGTGACATTACAATGCCGTTTTCCCCATTGTGACATCACAATGCCCTTTCCCCCATTGTGACATCACAATGCAGTTTTCCCCATTGTGACATCGCAATGCCCTTTCCCCCATTGTGACATCACAATGCCGTTTTCCACATTGTGACATCACAATGCCCTTTCCCCCATTGTGACATCACAATGCCATTTCCCCCATTGTGACATCACAATGCCGTTTTCCCTATTGTGACATCACAATGCCCTTTCCCCCATTGTGACATCACAATGCCGTTTTCCCCATTGTGACATCACAATGCAGTTTACCCCATTGTGACATCACAATGCCCTTTCCCCCATTGTGACATCACAATGCCGTTTTTTCCCATTGTGACATCACAATGCCCTTTTCCCCATTGTGACATCACAATGCCATTTCCCCCAGTGTGACATCACAATGCCATTTCCCCCATTGTGACATCACAATGCCATTTCCCCCATTGTGACATCACAATGCCGTTTTCCCCATTGGGACATCACAATGCCGTTTCCCCCATTGTGACATCACAATGTCCTTTCCCCCATTGTGACATCACAATGCCCTTTCCCCCATTGTGACATCACAATGCCATTTCCCCCATTGTGACATCACAATGCCGTTGCCCCATTGTGACAACACAATGCAGTTTACCCCATTGTGACATCACAATGCCATTTCCCCCAGTGTGACATCACAATGCCATTTCCCCCATTGTGACATCACAATGCCGTTTTCCCTATTGTGACATCACAATGCCCTTTCCCCCATTGTGACATCACAATGCCATTTCCCCCATTGTGACATCACAATGCCGTTTCCCCCATTGTGACATCACAATGCAGTTTACCCCATTGTGACATCACAATGCCCTTTCCCCCATTGTGACATCACAATGCAGTTTACCCCATTGTGACATCACAATGCCCTTTCCCCCATTGTGACATCACAATGCCGTTTCCCTATTGTGACATCACAATGCCATTTCCTCCATTGTGACATCACAATGCCGTTTCCCCCATTGTGACATCACAATGCAGTTTACCACATTGTGACATCACAATGCCCTTTCCCCCATTGTGAAATCACAATGCCGTTTTCCCTATTGTGACATCACAATGCCATTTCCTCCATTGTGACATCACAATGCCCTTTCCCCATTGTGATATCACAATGCCGTTTCCCCCATTGTGACATCACAATGCAGTTTCCCCCATTGTGACATCACAATGCCGTTTTCCGCATTGTGACATCACAATGCCCTTTCCCCCATTGTGACATCACAATGCAGTTTACCCCATTGTAACATCAGAATGCCCTTTCCCCCATTGTGACATCACAATGCCATTTCCCCCATTGTGACATCACAATGCCGTTTCCCCCATTGTGACATACAATGCCATTTCCCCCATTGTGACATCACAATGCCATTTCCCCCATTGTGACATCACAATGCCATTTCCCCCATTGTGACATCACAATGCCATTTCCCCCATTGTGACATCACAATGCCATTTCCCCCATTGTGACATCACAATGCCATTCCCCCATTGTGACATCACAATGCCGTTTCCCCCATTGTGACATCACAATGCAGTTTACCACATTGTGACATCACAATGCCCTTTCCCCCATTGTGACATCGCAATGCCGTTTTCCCTATTGTGACATCACAATGCCATTTCCTCCATTGTGACATCACAATGCCCTTTCCCCATTGTGATATCACAATGCCGTTTCCCCCATTGTGACATCACAATGCTGTTTTTCCCATTGTGACATCACAATTCCATTTCCCCCATTGTGACATTACAATGCCGTTTTCCCCATTGTGACATCACAATGCCCTTTCCCCCATTGTGACATCACAATGCAGTTTTCCCCATTGTGACATCACAATGCCCTTTCCCCCATTGTGACATCACAATGCCGTTTCCCCATTGGGACATCACAATGCCGTTTCCCCCATTGTGACATCACAATGTCCTTTCCCCCATTGTGACATCACAATGCCCTTTCCCCCATTGTGACATCACAATGCCCTTTCCCCCATTGTGACATCACAATGCCCTTTCCCCCATTGTGACATCACAATGCAGTTTTCCCCATTGTGACATCACAATGTGCTTTCCCCCATTGTGACATCACAATGCCCTTTCCCCCATTGTGACATCACAATGCCATTTCCCCCATTGTGACATCACAATGCCGTTGCCCCATTGTGACAACACAATGCAGTTTACCCCATTGTGACATCACAATGCCATTCCCCCCAGTGTGACATCACAATGCCATTTCCCCCATTGTGACATCACAATGCCGTTTTCCCTATTGTGACATCACAATGCCCTTTCCCCCATTGTGACATCACAATGCCATTTCCCCCATTGTGACATCACAATGCCGTTTCCCCCATTGTGACATCACAATGCAGTTTACCCCATTGTGACATCACAATGCCCTTTCCCCCATTGTGACATCACAATGCAGTTTACCCCATTGTGACATCACAATGCCCTTTCCCCCATTGTGACATCACAATGCCGTTTCCCCCATTGTGACATCACAATGCAGTTTACCCCATTGTGACATCACAATGCCCTTTCCCCCATTGTGACATCACAATGCCGTTTTCCCTACTGTGACATCACAATGCCCTTTCCCCATTGTGACATCACAATGCCATTTCCCCCATTGTGACATCACAATGCCGTTTCCCCCATTGTGACATCAGAATGCAGTTTACCCCATTGTGACATCACAATGCCCTTTCCCCCATTGTGACATCACAATGCCGTTTCCCTATTGTGACATCACAATGCCATTTCCTCCATTGTGACATCACAATGCCCTTTCCCCATTGTGACATCACAATGCCATTTCCCCCATTGTGACATCACAATGCCATTTCCCCCATTGTGACATCACAATGCAGTTAACCACATTGTGACATCAGAATGCCCTTTCCCCCATTGTGACATCACAATGCTGTTTTCCCTATTGTGACATCACAATGCCATTTCCCACATTGTGACATCACAATGCCTTTTCCCCCATTGTGACATCACAATGCAGTTTTCCCCATTGTGACATCACAATGCAGTTTCCCCCATTGTGACATCTCAATGCCGTTTTCCGCATTGTGACATCACAATGCCCTTTCCCCCATTGTGACATCACAATGCAGTTTACCCCATTGTGACATCACAATGCCCTTTCCCCCATTGTGACATCACAATGCCATTTCCCCCATTGTGACATCACAATGCCATTTCCCCCATTGTGACATCACAATGCCATTTCCCCCATTGTGACATCACAATGCCATTTCCCCCATTGTGACATCACAATGCCATTTCCCCCATTGTGACATCACAATGCCATTTCCCCCATTGTGACATCACAATGCCGTTTCCCTATTGTGACATCACAATGCCATTTCCTCCATTGTGACATCACAATGCCGTTTCCCCCATTGTGACATCACAATGCAGTTTACCACATTGTGACATCACAATGCCCTTTCCCCCATTGTGACATCACAATGCCGTTTTCCCTATTGTGACATCACAATGCCATTTCCTCCATTGTGACATCACAATGCCCTTTCCCCATTGTGATATCACAATGCCGTTTCCCCCATTGTGACATCACAATGCAGTTTCCCCCATTGTGACATCACAATGCCGTTTTCCGCATTGTGACATCACAATGCCCTTTCCCCCATTGTGACATCACAATGCAGTTTACCCCATTGTAACATCAGAATGCCCTTTCCCCCATTGTGACATCACAATGCCATTTCCCCCATTGTGACATCACAATGCCGTTTCCCCCATTGTGACATACAATGCCATTTCCCCCATTGTGACATCACAATGCCATTTCCCCCATTGTGACATCACAATGCCATTTCCCCCATTGTGACATCACAATGCCATTTCCCCCATTGTGACATCACAATGCCATTTCCCCCATTGTGACATCACAATGCCATTCCCCCATTGTGACATCACAATGCCGTTTCCCCCATTGTGACATCACAATGCAGTTTACCACATTGTGACATCACAATGCCCTTTCCCCCATTGTGACATCGCAATGCCGTTTTCCCTATTGTGACATCACAATGCCATTTCCTCCATTGTGACATCACAATGCCCTTTCCCCATTGTGATATCACAATGCCGTTTCCCCCATTGTGACATCACAATGCTGTTTTTCCCATTGTGACATCACAATTCCATTTCCTCCATTGTGACATTACAATGCCGTTTTCCCCATTGTGACATCACAATGCCGTTTCCCCCATTGTGACATCAGAATGCAGTTTACCCCATTGTGACATCACAATGCCCTTTCCCCCATTGTGACATCACAATGCCGTTTCCCTATTGTGACATCACAATGCCATTTCCTCCATTGTGACATCACAATGCCCTTTCCCCATTGTGACATCACAATGCCATTTCCCCCATTGTGACATCACAATGCCATTTCCCCCATTGTGACATCACAATGCAGTTAACCACATTGTGACATCAGAATGCCCTTTCCCCCATTGTGACATCACAATGCTGTTTTCCCTATTGTGACATCACAATGCCATTTCCCACATTGTGACATCACAATGCCTTTTCCCCCATTGTGACATCACAATGCAGTTTTCCCCATTGTGACATCACAATGCAGTTTCCCCCATTGTGACATCTCAATGCCGTTTTCCGCATTGTGACATCACAATGCCCTTTCCCCCATTGTGACATCACAATGCAGTTTACCCCATTGTGACATCACAATGCCCTTTCCCCCATTGTGACATCACAATGCCATTTCCCCCATTGTGACATCACAATGCCATTTCCCCCATTGTGACATCACAATGCCATTTCCCCCATTGTGACATCACAATGCCATTTCCCCCATTGTGACATCACAATGCCATTTCCCCCATTGTGACATCACAATGCCATTTCCCCCATTGTGACATCACAATGCCGTTTCCCCCATTGTGACATCACAATGCAGTTTACCACATTGTGACATCACAATGCCCTTTCCCCCATTGTGACTTCGCAATGCCGTTTTCCCTATTGTGACACCACAATGCCATTTCCTCCATTGTGACATCACAATGCCCTTTCCCCATTGTGATATCACAATGCCGTTTCCCCCATTGTGACATCACAATGCTGTTTTTCCCATTGTGACATCACAATTCCATTTCCCCCATTGTGACATTACAATGCCGTTTTCCCCATTGTGACATCACAATGCCCTTTCCCCCATTGTGACATCACAATGCAGTTTTCCCCATTGTGACATCGCAATGCCCTTTCCCCCATTGTGACATCACAATGCCGTTTTCCACATTGTGACATCACAATGCCCTTTCCCCCATTGTGACATCACAATGCCATTTCCCCCATTGTGACATCACAATGCCGTTTTCCCTACTGTGACATCACAATGCCCTTTCCCCATTGTGACATCACAATGCCATTTCCCCCATTGTGACATCACAATGCCGTTTCCCCCATTGTGACATCAGAATGCAGTTTACCCCATTGTGACATCACAATGCCCTTTCCCCCATTGTGACATCACAATGCCGTTTTCCCCATTGTGACATCACAATGCCCTTTTCCCCATTGTGACATCACAATGCCATTTCCCCCAGTGTGACATCACAATGCCATTTCCCCCATTGTGACATCACAATGCCATTTCCCCCATTGTGACATCACAATGCAGTTTACCCCATTGTGACATCACAATGCCCTTTCCCCCATTGTGACATCACAATGCAGTTTACCCCATTGTGACATCACAATGCCCTTTCCCCCATTGTGACATCACAATGCCATTTCCCCCATTGTGACATCACAATGCCGTTTCCCCCATTGTGACATCACAATGCCGTTTCCCCCATTGTGACATCACAATGCCATTTCCCCCATTGTGACATCACAATGCCATTTCCCCCATTGTGACATCACAATGCCATTTCCCCCATTGTGACATCACAATGCCATTTCCCCCATTGTGACATCACAATGCCGTTTCCCCCATTGTGACATCACAATGCAGTTTACCACATTGTGACATCACAATGCCCTTTCCCCCATTGTGACATCACAATGCCGTTTTCCCTATTGTGACATCACAATGCCATTTCCTCCATTGTGACATCACAATGCCCTTTCCCCATTGTGATATCACAATGCCGTTTCCCCCATTGTGACATCACAATGCTGTTTTTCCCATTGTGACATCACAATTCCATTTCCCCCATTGTGACATTACAATGCCGTTTTCCCCATTGTGACACCACAATGCCCTTTCCCCCATTGTGACATCACAATGCAGTTTTCCCCATTGTGACATCGCAATGCCCTTTCCCCCATTGTGACATCGCAATGCCCTTTCCCCCATTGTGACATCACAATGCCGTTTTCCACATTGTGACATCACAATGCCCTTTCCCCCATTGTGACATCACAATGCCATTTCCCCCATTGTGACATTACAATGCCGTTTTCCCTATTGTGACATCACAATGCTCTTTCCCCCATTGTGACATCACAATGCTCTTTCCCCCATTGTGACATCACAATGCCATTTCACCCATTGTGACATCACAATGCCATTTCCCCCATTGTGACATCACAATGCCATTTCCCCCATTGTGATATCACAATGCCATTTCCCCCATTGTGACATCACAATGCCATTTCCCCCATTGTGACATCACAATGCCGTTTTCTGCATTGTGACTTCACAATGCCCTTTCCCCCATTCTGACATCACAATGCAGTTTTCCCCATTGTGACATCGCAATGCCCTTTCCCCCATTGTGACATCACAATGCCATTTTCCCCATTGTGACATCACAATGCCCTTTCCCCCATTGTGACATCACAATGCCATTTCCCCCATTGTGACATCACAATGCCGTTTTCCCTATTGTGACATCACAATGCCCTTTCCCCCATTGTGACATCACAATGCCGTTTCCCCCATTGTGACATCACAATGCAGTTTACCCCATTGTGACATCACAATGCCCTTTCCCCCATTGTGACATCACAATGCCGTTTTTTCCCATTGTGACATCACAATGCCCTTTTCCCCATTGTGACATCACAATGCCATTTCCCCCAGTGTGACATCACAATGCCATTTCCCCCATTGTGACATCACAATGCCATTTCCCCCATTGTGACATCACAATGCAGTTTACCCCATTGTGACATCACAATGCCCTTTCCCCCATTGTGACATCACAATGCCGTTTTCCCCATTGGGACATCACAATGCTGTTTCCCCCATTGTGACATCACAATGTCCTTTCCCCCATTGTGACATCACAATGCCCTTTCCCCCATTGTGACATCACAATGCCCTCTCCCCCATTGTGACATCACAATGCAGTTTCCCCCATTGTGACATCACAATGCCATTTCCCCCATTGTGACATCACAATGCCGTTGCCCCATTGTGACAACACAATGCAGTTTACCCCATTGTGACATCACAATGCCATTTCCCCCAGTGTGACATCACAATGCCATTTCCCCCATTGTGACATCACAATGCCGTTTTCCCTATTGTGACATCACAATGCCCTTTCCCCCATTGTGACATCACAATGCCATTTCCCCCATTGTGACATCACAATGCCGTTTCCCCCATTGTGACATCACAATGCAGTTTACCCCATTGTGACATCACAATGCCCTTTCCCCCATTGTGACATCACAATGCCGTTTCCCCCATTGTGACATCACAATGCAGTTTACCCCATTGTGACATCACAATGCCCTTTCCCCCATTGTGACATCACAATGCCGTTTTCCCTACTGTGACATCACAATGCCCTTTCCCCATTGTGACATCACAATGCCATTTCCCCCATTGTGACATCACAATGCCGTTTCCCCCATTGTGACATCAGAATGCAGTTTACCCCATTGTGACATCACAATGCCCTTTCCCCCATTGTGACATCACAATGCCGTTTCCCTATTGTGACATCACAATGCCATTTCCTCCATTGTGACATCACAATGCCCTTTCCCCATTGTGACATCACAATGCCATTTCCCCCATTGTGACATCACAATGCCATTTCCCCCATTGTGACATCACAATGCAGTTAACCACATTGTGACATCAGAATGCCCTTTCCCCCATTGTGACATCACAATGCTGTTTTCCCTATTGTGACATCACAATGCCATTTCCCACATTGTGACATCACAATGCAGTTTTCCCCATTGTGACATCACAATGCCCTTTCCCCCATTGTGACATCACAATGCCGTTTTCCCTACTGTGACATCACAATGCCCTTTCCCCATTGTGACATCACAATGCCATTTCCCCCATTGTGACATCACAATGCCGTTTCCCCCATTGTGACATCACAATGCCGTTTCCCCCATTGTGACATCACAATGCCATTTCCCCCATTGTGACATCACAATGCCATTTCCCCCATTGTGACATCACAATGCCATTTCCCCCATTGTGACATCACAATGCCATTTCCCCCATTGTGACATCACAATGCCGTTTCCCCCATTGTGACATCACAATGCAGTTTACCACATTGTGACATCACAATGCCCTTTCCCCCATTGTGACATCACAATGCCGTTTTCCCTATTGTGACATCACAATGCCATTTCCTCCATTGTGACATCACAATGCCCTTTCCCCATTGTGACATCACAATGCCGTTTCCCCCATTGTGACATCACAATGCTGTTTTTCCCATTGTGACATCACAATTCCATTTCCCCCATTGTGACATTACAATGCCGTTTTCCCCATTGTGACACCACAATGCCCTTTCCCCCATTGTGACATCACAATGCAGTTTTCCCCATTGTGACATCGCAATGCCTTTTCCCCCATTGTGACATCACAATGTCCTTTCCCCCATTGTGACATCACAATGCCCTTTCCCCCATTGTGACATCACAATGCCGTTTTCCCCATTGGGACATCACAATGCCGTTTCCCCCATTGTGACATCACAATGTCCTTTCCCCCATTGTGACATCACAATGCCCTTTCCCCCATTGTGACATCACAATGCCCTCTCCCCCATTGTGACATCACAATGCAGTTTTCCCCATTGTGACATCACAATGTGCTTTCCCCCATTGTGACATCACAATGCCCTTTCCCCCATTGTGACATCACAATGCCATTTCCCCCATTGTGACATCACAATGCCGTTGCCCCATTGTGACAACACAATGCAGTTTACCCCATTGTGACATCACAATGCCATTTCCCCCAGTGTGACATCACAATGCCATTTCCCCCATTGTGACATCACAATGCCGTTTTCCCTATTGTGACATCACAATGCCCTTTCCCCCATTGTGACATCACAATGCCATTTCCCCCATTGTGACATCACAATGCCGTTTCCCCATTGTGACATCACAATGCAGTTTACCCCATTGTGACATCACAATGCCCTTTCCCCCATTGTGACATCACAATGCCGTTTCCCCCATTGTGACATCACAATGCAGTTTACCCCATTGTGACATCACAATGCCCTTTCCCCCATTGTGACATCACAATGCCGTTTTCCCTACTGTGACATCACAATGCCCTTTCCCCATTGTGACATCACAATGCCATTTCCCCCATTGTGACATCACAATGCCGTTTCCCCCATTGTGACATCAGAATGCAGTTTACCCCATTGTGACATCACAATGCCCTTTCCCCCATTGTGACATCACAATGCCGTTTCCCTATTGTGACATCACAATGCCATTTCCTCCATTGTGACATCACAATGCCCTTTCCCCATTGTGACATCACAATGCCATTTCCCCCATTGTGACATCACAATGCCATTTCCCCCATTGTGACATCACAATGCAGTTAACCACATTGTGACATCAGAATGCCCTTTCCCCCATTGTGACATCACAATGCTGTTTTCCCTATTGTGACATCACAATGCCATTTCCCACATTGTGACATCACAATGCAGTTTTCCCCATTGTGACATCACAATGCAGTTTCCCCCATTGTGACATCACAATGCCGTTTTCCGCATTGTGACATCACAATGCCCTTTCCCCCATTGTGACATCACAATGCAGTTTACCCCATTGTGACATCACAATGCCCTTTCCCCCATTGTGACATCACAATGCCATTTCCCCCATTGTGACATCACAATGCCGTTTCCCCCATTGTGACATCACAATGCCATTTCCCCCATTGTGACATCACAATGCCGTTTTCCCTATTGTGACATCACAATGCCCTTTCCCCCATTGTGACATCACAATGCCATTTCCCCCATTGTGACATCACAATGCCGTTTCCCCCATTGTGACATCACAATGCAGTTTACCCCATTGTGACATCACAATGCCCTTTCCCCCATTGTGACATCACAATGCCGTTTCCCCCATTGTGACATCACAATGCAGTTTACCCCATTGTGACATCACAATGCCCTTTCCCCTATTGTGACATCACAATGCCGTTTTCCCTACTGTGACATCACAATGCCCTTTCCCCATTGTGACATCACAATGCCATTTCCCCCATTGTGACATCACAATGCCGTTTCCCCCATTGTGACATCAGAATGCAGTTTACCCCATTGTGACATCACAATGCCCTTTCCCCCATTGTGACATCACAATGCCGTTTCCCTATTGTGACATCACAATGCCATTTCCTCCATTGTGACATCACAATGCCCTTTCCCCATTGTGACATCACAATGCCATTTCCCCCATTGTGACATCACAATGCCATTTCCCCCATTGTGACATCACAATGCCATTTCCCCCATTGTGACATCACAATGCAGTTAACCACATTGTGACATCAGAATGCCCTTTCCCCCATTGTGACATCACAATGCTGTTTTCCCTATTGTGACATCACAATGCCATTTCCCACATTGTGACATCACAATGCAGTTTCCCCCATTGTGACATCACAATGCAGTTTCCCCCATTGTGACATCACAATGCCGTTTTCCGCATTGTGACATCACAATGCCCTTTCCCCCATTGTGACATCACAATGCAGTTTACCCCATTGTGACATCACAATGCCCTTTCCCCCATTGTGACATCACAATGCCATTTCCCCCATTGTGACATCACAATGCCGTTTCCCCCATTGTGACATCACAATGCCATTTCCCCCATTGTGACATCACAATGCCATTTCCCCCATTGTGACATCACAATGCCATTTCCCCCATTGTGACATCACAATGCCATTTCCCCCATTGTGACATCACAATGCCATTTCCCCCATTGTGACATCACAATGCCGTTTCCCCCATTGTGACATCACAATGCCATTTCCCCCATTGTGACATCACAATGCCGTTTCCCCCATTGTGACATCACAATGCAGTTTACCACATTGTGACATCACAATGCCCTTTCCCCCATTGTGACATCGCAATGCCGTTTTCCCTATTGTGACATCACAATGCCATTTCCTCCATTGTGACATCACAATGCCCTTTCCCCATTGTGATATCACAATGCCGTTTCCCCCATTGTGACATCACAATGCTGTTTTTCCCATTGTGACATCACAATTCCATTTCCCCCATTGTGACATTACAATGCCGTTTTCCCCATTGTGACATCACAATGCCCTTTCCCCCATTGTGACATCACAATGCAGTTTTCCCCATTGTGACATCGCAATACCCTTCCCCCCATTGTGACATCACAATGCCGTTTTCCACATTGTGACATCACAATGCCCTTTCCCCCATTGTGGCATCACAATGCCATTTCCCCCATTGTGACATTACAATGCCGTTTTCCCTATTGTGACATCACAATGCTCTTTCCCCCATTGTGACATCACAATGCCATTTCACCCATTGTGACATCACAATGCCATTTTCCCCATTGTGACATCACAATGCCCTTTCCCCCATTGTGACATCACAATGCCATTTCCCCCATTGTGATATCACAATGCCGTTTTCCCTATTGTGACATCACAATGCCCTTTCCCCCATTGTGACATCACAATGCCCTTTCCCCCATTGTGACATCACAATGCCGTTTCCCCCATTGTGACATCAGAATGCAGTTTACCCCATTGTGACATCACAATGCCCTTTCCCCCATTGTGACATCACAATGCCGTTTTCCCCATTGTGACATCACAATGCCCTTTTCCCCATTGTGACATCACAATGCCATTTCCCCCAGTGTGACATCACAATGCCATTTCCCCCATTGTGACATCACAATGCCATTTCCCCCATTGTGACATCACAATGCCATTTCCCCCATTGTGACATCACAATGCAGTTTACCCCATTGTGACATCACAATGCCCTTTCCCCATTGTGACATCACAATGCCATTTCCCCCATTGTGACATCACAATGCCGTTTCCCCCATTGTGACATCAGAATGCAGTTTACCCCATTGTGACATCACAATGCCCTTTCCCCCATTGTGACATCACAATGCTGTTTCCCTATTGTGACATCACAATGCCATTTCCTCCATTGTGACATCACAATGCCCTTTCCCCATTGTGACATCACAATGCCATTTCCCCCATTGTGACATCACAATGCCATTTCCCCCATTGTGACATCACAATGCAGTTAACCACATTGTGACATCAGAATGCCCTTTCCCCCATTGTGACATCACAATGCTGTTTTCCCTATTGTGACATCACAATGCCATTTCCCACATTGTGACATCACAATGCAGTTTTCCCCATTGTGACATCACAATGCAGTTTCCCCCATTGTGACATCACAATGCCGTTTTCCGCATTGTGACATCACAATGCCCTTTCCCCCATTGTGACATCACAATGCAGTTTACCCCATTGTAACATCAGAATGCCCTTTCCCCCATTGTGACATCACAATGCCATTTCCCCCATTGTGACATCACAATGCCGTTTCCCCCATTGTGACATACAATGCCATTTCCCCCATTGTGACATCACAATGCCATTTCCCCCAATTGATAATCAATAACCAATAACTAACAATTAATAAATAAATAATTAACGATCGTTAATTATTTATTTATTAATCGTTAATTATTTATTTATTAATTGTTAGTTATTGGTTATTGATTATCAATTATGAATATATTTATTAATGGCAGTAATTAATTATGAAATGAAACAGAGATGGAGGTAGTATTATAACACATGGATATATACATATATATATATATCAATTCCGGATCAATAATAGGTTTACTAAGATTTTTTATAGAGAAAAAATATTTTATCATAATTAATATGACATTTTAATATAAATTTTATAGTATATTATATATATACATATATTAATATTAAACAATATTTTAATGTATTTATATTTTAATAGTATATATATATGCCATATAAATTAATATATGTGGATTCATGTGCAATAGTAAGTATAGATTAGAGGTTAAATAACACTGCATAAAAGTAGAGATGTATACTGAATAAGATCAGGGTAGAACAATGAGGACAGAGGTTAAGGGCTATAACACCTGTCTTCTTTTTATATATACTATTTGATATGTGATAATATTTCTTATATATGATATATACAAGCAAACAGGTACAGAAAATGAATGGGTAATAAAAAAGGGGCTCCTCCTTTCGTTATATATAGCTAGCGTTAGGTAAGGAGGGAGTTAATGTGCTCCAGCACAGCGTTCCACATCATTGGAGCCTGCTCTGGTGGAGCGTGATGACGTCGTCACGCTACCACTGATGAGACGGCCGAGAGGAGCGCAGGGAATACACTTACTCCATGCGTTCCACTGTGGATGTCGGGGCTACGTTGACGTGATGACGTCATCGCGCCAGGTTGACACACGTGATTGGTCACGTGGGCGGCACGGAGTAGGACGCCGGCATGACAGCAGACAGACGTGCCTGCGGGAGAAAGGAGGAGCACTAAGGTAATTAATACAAACACATAAGATTGTTGTATATATATATATATGTTTAATGTATGTGAGTTTTTTATGATTGTGCTTGAGAAAGTCGCTATATGCGACGAAACGCGTTGCACTGTACTTGGATATGGAATAAAGAAAAGTTTTTAACTTACTCATTTATTGGCAATTCCAATCCCTGGTGGAATTGGGTCCTAAAGGAGCGCAGGAACCTTTTTACTTTTATTGGATATAGCTACAGTGGATCACACCCAGAGTGTGATACAGTTATCCTGGCAGCTCTCCCGATATAGCCCGTCGGGATACCGTGGACACACAGGGAGATGACCGGCAGTATATATTAAAGCGAACCAGGACTTGGAGGTGTAGGTGGAGCTCAGGACCGGGCTCCACTATACACCGGGTGAGTCCCATTTTATGTGAATTATTGTCCACATTGAGATTGCTTTCCATTATTCGTAGTGCGCTGTCCTGATACATATATTATTTCCTCCATTGTGACATCACAATGCCCTTTCCCCATTGTGACATCACAATGCCATTTCCCCCATTGTGACATCACAATGCCATTTCCCCCATTGTGACATCACAATGCAGTTAACCACATTGTGACATCAGAATGCCCTTTCCCCCATTGTGACATCACAATGCTGTTTTCCCTATTGTGACATCACAATGCCATTTCCCACATTGTGACATCACAATGCCTTTTCCCCCATTGTGACATCACAATGCAGTTTTCCCCATTGTGACATCACAATGCAGTTTCCCCCATTGTGACATCTCAATGCCGTTTTCCGCATTGTGACATCACAATGCCCTTTCCCCCATTGTGACATCACAATGCAGTTTACCCCATTGTGACATCACAATGCCCTTTCCCCCATTGTGACATCACAATGCCATTTCCCCCATTGTGACATCACAATGCCGTTTCCCCCATTGTGACATCACAATGCCATTTCCCCCATTGTGACATCACAATGCCTTTTCCCCCATTGTGACATCACAATGCCATTTCCCCCATTGTGACATCACAATGCCATTTCCCCCATTGTGACATCACAATGCCATTTCCCCCATTGTGACATCACAATGCCGTTTCCCCCATTGTGACATCACAATGCAGTTTACCACATTGTGACATCACAATGCCCTTTCCCCCATTGTGACATCGCAATGCCGTTTTCCCTATTGTGACACCACAATGCCATTTCCTCCATTGTGACATCACAATGCCCTTTCCCCATTGTGATATCACAATGCTGTTTCCCCCATTGTGACATCACAATGCTGTTTTTCCCATTGTGACATCACAATTCCATTTCCCCCATTGTGACATTACAATGCCGTTTTCCCCATTGTGACATCACAATGCCCTTTCCCCCATTGTGACATCACAATGCAGTTTTCCCCATTGTGACATCGCAATGCCCTTTCCCCCATTGTGACATCACAATGCCGTTTTCCACATTGTGACATCACAATGCCCTTTCCCCCATTGTGACATCACAATGCCATTTCCCCCATTGTGACATCACAATGCCGTTTTCCCTACTGTGACATCACAATGCCCTTTCCCCATTGTGACATCACAATGCCATTTCCCCCATTGTGACATCACAATGCCGTTTCCCCCATTGTGACATCAGAATGCAGTTTACCCCATTGTGACATCACAATGCCCTTTCCCCCATTGTGACATCACAATGCCGTTTTCCCCATTGTGACATCACAATGCCCTTTTCCCCATTGTGACATCACAATGCCATTTCCCCCAGTGTGACATCACAATGCCATTTCCCCCATTGTGACATCACAATGCCATTTCCCCCATTGTGACATCACAATGCAGTTTACCCCATTGTGACATCACAATGCCCTTTCCCCCATTGTGACATCACAATGCAGTTTACCCCATTGTGACATCACAATGCCCTTTCCCCCATTGTGACATCACAATGCCATTTCCCCCATTGTGACATCACAATGCCGTTTCCCCCATTGTGACATCACAATGCCGTTTCCCCCATTGTGACATCACAATGCCATTTCCCCCATTGTGACATCACAATGCCATTTCCCCCATTGTGACATCACAATGCCATTTCCCCCATTGTGACATCACAATGCCATTTCCCCCATTGTGACATCACAATGCCGTTTCCCCCATTGTGACATCACAATGCAGTTTACCACATTGTGACATCACAATGCCCTTTCCCCCATTGTGACATCACAATGCCGTTTTCCCTATTGTGACATCACAATGCCATTTCCTCCATTGTGACATCACAATGCCCTTTCCCCATTGTGACATCACAATGCCGTTTCCCCCATTGTGACATCACAATGCTGTTTTTCCCATTGTGACATCACAATTCCATTTCCCCCATTGTGACATTACAATGCCGTTTTCCCCATTGTGACACCACAATGCCCTTTCCCCCATTGTGACATCACAATGCAGTTTTCCCCATTGTGACATCGCAATGCCTTTTCCCCCATTGTGACATCACAATGTCCTTTCCCCCATTGTGACATCACAATGCCCTTTCCCCCATTGTGACATCACAATGCCGTTTTCCCCATTGGGACATCACAATGCCGTTTCCCCCATTGTGACATCACAATGTCCTTTCCCCCATTGTGACATCACAATGCCCTTTCCCCCATTGTGACATCACAATGCCCTCTCCCCCATTGTGACATCACAATGCAGTTTTCCCCATTGTGACATCACAATGTGCTTTCCCCCATTGTGACATCACAATGCCCTTTCCCCCATTGTGACATCACAATGCCATTTCCCCCATTGTGACATCACAATGCCATTTCCCCCATTGTGACATCACAATGCCGTTGCCCCATTGTGACAACACAATGCAGTTTACCCCATTGTGACATCACAATGCCATTTCCCCCAGTGTGACATCACAATGCCATTTCCCCCATTGTGACATCACAATGCCGTTTTCCCTATTGTGACATCACAATGCCCTTTCCCCCATTGTGACATCACAATGCCATTTCCCCCATTGTGACATCACAATGCCGTTTCCCCCATTGTGACATCACAATGCAGTTTACCCCATTGTGACATCACAATGCCCTTTCCCCCATTGTGACATCACAATGCCGTTTCCCCCATTGTGACATCACAATGCAGTTTACCCCATTGTGACATCACAATGCCCTTTCCCCCATTGTGACATCACAATGCTGTTTTCCCTACTGTGACATCACAATGCCCTTTCCCCATTGTGACATCACAATGCCATTTCCCCCATTGTGACATCACAATGCCGTTTCCCCCATTGTGACATCAGAATGCAGTTTACCCCATTGTGACATCACAATGCCCTTTCCCCCATTGTGACATCACAATGCCGTTTCCCTATTGTGACATCACAATGCCATTTCCTCCATTGTGACATCACAATGCCCTTTCCCCATTGTGACATCACAATGCCATTTCCCCCATTGTGACATCACAATGCCATTTCCCCCATTGTGACATCACAATGCAGTTAACCACATTGTGACATCAGAATGCCCTTTCCCCCATTGTGACATCACAATGCTGTTTTCCCTATTGTGACATCACAATGCCATTTCCCACATTGTGACATCACAATGCAGTTTTCCCCATTGTGACATCACAATGCAGTTTCCCCCATTGTGACATCACAATGCCGTTTTCCGCATTGTGACATCACAATGCCCTTTCCCCCATTGTGACATCACAATGCAGTTTACCCCATTGTGACATCACAATGCCCTTTCCCCCATTGTGACATCACAATGCCATTTCCCCCATTGTGACATCACAATGCCGTTTCCCCCATTGTGACATCACAATGCCATTTCCCCCATTGTGACATCACAATGCCGTTTTCCCTATTGTGACATCACAATGCCCTTTCCCCCATTGTGACATCACAATGCCATTTCCCCCATTGTGACATCACAATGCTGTTTCCCCCATTGTGACATCACAATGCAGTTTACCCCATTGTGAAATCACAATGCCCTTTCCCCCATTGTGACATCACAATGCCGTTTCCCCCATTGTGACATCACAATGCAGTTTACCCCATTGTGACATCACAATGCCCTTTCCCCATTGTGACATCACAATGCCATTTCCCCCATTGTGACATCACAATGCCGTTTCCCCCATTGTGACATCAGAATGCAGTTTACCCCATTGTGACATCACAATGCCCTTTCCCCCATTGTGACATCACAATGCCGTTTCCCTATTGTGACATCACAATGCCATTTCCTCCATTGTGACATCACAATGCCCTTTCCCCATTGTGACATCACAATGCCATTTCCCCCATTGTGACATCACAATGCCATTTCCCCCATTGTGACATCACAATGCCATTTCCCCCATTGTGACATCACAATGCAGTTAACCACATTGTGACATCAGAATGCCCTTTCCCCCATTGTGACATCACAATGCTGTTTTCCCTATTGTGACTTCACAATGCCATTTCCCACATTGTGACATCACAATGCAGTTTTCCCCATTGTGACATCACAATGCAGTTTCCCCCATTGTGACATCACAATGCCGTTTTCCGCATTGTGACATCACAATGCCCTTTCCCCCATTGTGACATCACAATGCAGTTTACCCCATTGTGACATCACAATGCCCTTTCCCCCATTGTGACATCACAATGCCATTTCCCCCATTGTGACATCACAATGCCGTTTCCCCCATTGTGACATCACAATGCCATTTCCCCCATTGTGACATCACAATGCCATTTCCCCCATTGTGACATCACAATGCCATTTCCCCCATTGTGACATCACAATGCCATTTCCCCCATTGTGACATCACAATGCCATTTCCCCCATTGTGACATCACAATGCCGTTTCCCCCATTGTGACATCACAATGCCATTTCCCCCATTGTGACATCACAATGCCGTTTCCCCCATTGTGACATCACAATGCAGTTTACCACATTGTGACATCACAATGCCCTTTCCCCCATTGTGACATCGTAATGCCGTTTTCCCTATTGTGACATCACAATGCCATTTCCTCCATTGTGACATCACAATGCCCTTTCCCTATTGTGATATCACAATGCCGTTTCCCCCATTGTGACATCACAATGCTGTTTTTCCCATTGTGACATCACAATTCCATTTCCCCCATTGTGACATTACAATGCCGTTTTCCCCATTGTGACATCACAATGCCCTTTCCCCCATTGTGACATCACAATGCAGTTTTCCCCATTGTGACATCGCAATACCCTTTCCCCCATTGTGACATCACAATGCCGTTTTCCACATTGTGACATCACAATGCCCTTTCCCCCATTGTGGCATCACAATGCCATTTCCCCCATTGTGACATTACAATGCCGTTTTCCCTATTGTGACATCACAATGCTCTTTCCCCCATTGTGACATCACAATGCCATTTCACCCATTGTGACATCACAATGCCATTTCCCCATTGTGACATCACAATGCCATTTCCCCCATTGTGATATCACAATGCCATTTCCCCCATTGTGACATCACAATGCCATTTCCCCCATTGTGACATCACAATGCCGTTTTCTGCATTGTGACATCACAATGCCCTTTCCCCCATTCTGACATCACAATGCAGTTTTCCCCATTGTGACATCGCAATGCCCTTTCCCCCATTGTGACATCACAATGCCATTTCCCCATTGTGACATCACAATGCCCTTTCCCCCATTGTGACATCACAATGCCATTTCCCCCATTGTGATATCACAATGCCGTTTTCCCTATTGTGACATCACAATGCCCTTTCCCCCATTGTGACATCACAATGCCCTTTCCCCCATTGTGACATCACAATGCTGTTTCCCCCATTGTGACATCAGAATGCAGTTTACCCCATTGTGACATCACAATGCCCTTTCCCCCATTGTGACATCACAATGCCGTTTTCCCCATTGTGACATCACAATGCCCTTTTCCCCATTGTGACATCACAATGCCATTTCCCCCAGTGTGACATCACAATGCCATTTCCCCCATTGTGACATCACAATGCCATTTCCCCCATTGTGACATCACAATGCAGTTTACCCCATTGTGACATCACAATGCCCTTTCCCCCATTGTGACATCACAATGCAGTTTACCCCATTGTGACATCACAATGCCCTTTTCCCCATTGTGACATCACAATGCTGTTTTCCCTATTGTGACATCACAATGCCATTTCCCACATTGTGACATCACAATGCCTTTTCCCCCATTGTGACATCACAATGCCATTTCCCCCAGTGTGACATCACAATGCCATTTCCCCCATTGTGACATCACAATGCCATTTCCCCCATTGTGACATCACAATGCCATTTCCCCCATTGTGACATCACAATGCCGTTTCCCCCATTGTGACATCACAATGCAGTTTACCACATTGTGACATCACAATGCCCTTTCCCCCATTGTGACATCGCAATGCCGTTTTCCCTATTGTGACACCACAATGCCATTTCCTCCATTGTGACATCACAATGCCCTTTCCCCATTGTGATATCACAATGCCGTTTCCCCCATTGTGACATCACAATGCTGTTTTTCCCATTGTGACATCACAATTCCATTTCCCCCATTGTGACATTACAATGCCGTTTTCCCCATTGTGACATCACAATGCCCTTTCCCCCATTGTGACATCACAATGCAGTTTTCCCCATTGTGACATCGCAATGCCCTTTCCCCCATTGTGACATCACAATGCCGTTTTCCACATTGTGACATCACAATGCCCTTTCCCCCATTGTGACATCACAATGCCATTTCCCCCATTGTGACATCACAATGCCGTTTTCCCTACTGTGACATCACAATGCCCTTTCCCCATTGTGACATCACAATGCCATTTCCCCCATTGTGACATCACAATGCCGTTTCCCCCATTGTGACATCAGAATGCAGTTTACCCCATTGTGACATCACAATGCCCTTTCCCCCATTGTGATATCACAATGCCGTTTTCCCCATTGTGACATCACAATGCCCTTTTCCCCATTGTGACATCACAATGCCATTTCCCCCAGTGTGACATCACAATGCCATTTCCCCCATTGTGACATCACAATGCCATTTCCCCCATTGTGACATCACAATGCAGTTTACCCCATTGTGACATCACAATGCCCTTTCCCCCATTGTGACATCACAATGCAGTTTACCCCATTGTGACATCACAATGCCCTTTCCCCCATTGTGACATCACAATGCCATTTCCCCCATTGTGACATCACAATGCCGTTTCCCCCATTGTGACATCACAATGCCGTTTCCCCCATTGTGACATCACAATGCCATTTCCCCCATTGTGACATCACAATGCCATTTCCCCCATTGTGACATCACAATGCCATTTCCCCCATTGTGACATCACAATGCCATTTCCCCCATTGTGACATCACAATGCCGTTTCCCCCATTGTGACATCACAATGCAGTTTACCACATTGTGACATCACAATGCCCTTTCCCCCATTGTGACATCACAATGCCGTTTTCCCTATTGTGACATCACAATGCCATTTCCTCCATTGTGACATCACAATGCCCTTTCCCCATTGTGATATCACAATGCCGTTTCCCCCATTGTGACATCACAATGCTGTTTTTCCCATTGTGACATCACAATTCCATTTCCCCCATTGTGACATTACAATGCCGTTTTCCCCATTGTGACACCACAATGTCCTTTCCCCCATTGTGACATCACAATGCAGTTTTCCCCATTGTGACATCGCAATGCCCTTTCCCCCATTGTGACATCACAATGCCGTTTTCCACATTGTGACATCACAATGCCCTTTCCCCCATTGTGACATCACAATGCCATTTCCCCCATTGTGACATTACAATGCCGTTTTCCCTATTGTGACATCACAATGCTCTTTCCCCCATTGTGACATCACAATGCTCTTTCCCCCATTGTGACATCACAATGCCATTTCACCCATTGTGACATCACAATGCCATTTCCCCCATTGTGACATCACAATGCCATTTCCCCCATTGTGATATCACAATGCCATTTCCCCCATTGTGACATCACAATGCCATTTCCCCCATTGTGACATCACAATGTCGTTTTCTGCATTGTGACATCACAATGCCCTTTCCCCCATTCTGACATCACAATGCAGTTTTCCCCATTGTGACATCGCAATGCCCTTTCCCCCATTGTGACATCACAATGCCATTTTCCCCATTGTGACATCACAATGCCCTTTCCCCCATTGTGACATCACAATGCCATTTCCCCCATTGTGACATCACAATGCCGTTTTCCCCATTGTGACATCACAATGCCCTTTCCCCCATTGTGACATCACAATGCCGTTTCCCCCATTGTGACATCACAATGCAGTTTACCCCATTGTGACATCACAATGCCCTTTCCCCCATTGTGACATCACAATGCCGTTTTTTCCCATTGTGACATCACAATGCCCTTTTCCCCATTGTGACATCACAATGCCATTTCCCCCAGTGTGACATCACAATGCCATTTCCCCCATTGTGACATCACAATGCCATTTCCCCCATTGTGACATCACAATGCAGTTTACCCCATTGTGACATCACAATGCCCTTTCCCCCATTGTGACATCACAATGCCGTTTTCCCCATTGGGACATCACAATGCCGTTTCCCCCATTGTGACATCACAATGTCCTTTCCCCCATTGTGACATCACAATGCCCTTTCCCCCATTGTGACATCACAATGCCCTCTCCCCCATTGTGACATCACAATGCAGTTTTCCCCATTGTGACATCACAATGTGCTTTCCCCCATTGTGACATCACAATGCCCTTTCCCCCATTGTGACATCACAATGCAATTTCCCCCATTGTGACATCACAATGCCGTTGCCCCATTGTGACAACACAATGCAGTTTACCCCATTGTGACATCACAATGCCATTTCCCCCAGTGTGACATCACAATGCCATTTCCCCCATTGTGACATCACAATGCCGTTTTCCCTATTGTGACATCACAATGCCCTTTCCCCCATTGTGACATCACAATGCCATTTCCCCCATTGTGACATCACAATGCCGTTTCCCCCATTGTGACATCACAATGCAGTTTACCCCATTGTGACATCACAATGCCCTTTCCCCCATTGTGACATCACAATGCCGTTTCCCCCATTGTGACATCACAATGCAGTTTACCCCATTGTGACATCACAATGCCCTTTCCCCCATTGTGACATCACAATGCCGTTTTCCCTACTGTGACATCACAATGCCCTTTCCCCATTGTGACATCACAATGCCATTTCCCCCATTGTGACATCACAATGCCGTTTCCCCCATTGTGACATCAGAATGCAGTTTACCCCATTGTGACATCACAATGCCCTTTCCCCCATTGTGACATCACAATGCCGTTTCCCTATTGTGACATCACAATGCCATTTCCTCCATTGTGACATCACAATGCCCTTTCCCCATTGTGACATCACAATGCCATTTCCCCCATTGTGACATCACAATGCCATTTCCCCCATTGTGACATCACAATGCAGTTAACCACATTGTGACATCAGAATGCCCTTTCCCCCATTGTGACATCACAATGCTGTTTTCCCTATTGTGACATCACAATGCCATTTCCCACATTGTGACATCACAATGCAGTTTTCCCCATTGTGACATCACAATGCCCTTTCCCCCATTGTGACATCACAATGCCGTTTTCCCTACTGTGACATCACAATGCCCTTTCCCCATTGTGACATCACAATGCCATTTCCCCCATTGTGACATCACAATGCCGTTTCCCCCATTGTGACATCACAATGCCGTTTCCCCCATTGTGACATCACAATGCCATTTCCCCCATTGTGACATCACAATGCCATTTCCCCCATTGTGACATCACAATGCCATTTCCCCCATTGTGACATCACAATGCTATTTCCCCCATTGTGACATCACAATGCCGTTTCCCCCATTGTGACATCACAATGCAGTTTACCACATTGTGACATCACAATGCCCTTTCCCCCATTGTGACATCACAATGCCGTTTTCCCTATTGTGACATCACAATGCCATTTCCTCCATTGTGACATCACAATGCCCTTTCCCCATTGTGATATCACAATGCCGTTTCCCCCATTGTGACATCACAATGCTGTTTTTCCCATTGTGACATCACAATTCCATTTCCCCCATTGTGACATTACAATGCCGTTTTCCCCATTGTGACACCACAATGCCCTTTCCCCCATTGTGACATCACAATGCAGTTTTTCCCATTGTGACATCGCAATGCCCTTTCCCCCATTGTGACATCACAATGCCGTTTTCCACATTGTGACATCACAATGCCCTTTCCCCCATTGTGACATCACAATGCCATTTCCCCCATTGTGACATTACAATGCCGTTTTCCCTATTGTGACATCACAATGCTCTTTCCCCCATTGTGACATCACAATGCTCTTTCCCCCATTGTGACATCACAATGCCATTTCACCCATTGTGACATCACAATGCCATTTCCCCCATTGTGACATCACAATGCCATTTCCCCCATTGTGATATCACAATGCCATTTCCCCCATTGTGACATCACAATGCCATTTCCCCCATTGTGACATCACAATGCCGTTTTCTGCATTGTGACATCACAATGCCCTTTCCCCCATTCTGACATCACAATGCAGTTTTCCCCATTGTGACATCGCAATGCCCTTTCCCCCATTGTGACATCACAATGCCATTTTCCCCATTGTGACATCACAATGCCCTTTCCCCCATTGTGACATCACAATGCCATTTCCCCCATTGTGACATCACAATGCCGTTTTCCCTATTGTGACATCACAATGCCCTTTCCCCCATTGTGACATCACAATGCCGTTTCCCCCATTGTGACATCACAATGCAGTTTACCCCATTGTGACATCACAATGCCCTTTCCCCCATTGTGACATCACAATGCCGTTTTTTCCCATTGTGACATCACAATGCCCTTTTCCCCATTGTGACATCACAATGCCATTTCCCCCAGTGTGACATCACAATGCCATTTCCCCCATTGTGACATCACAATGCCATTTCCCCCATTGTGACATCACAATGCAGTTTACCCCATTGTGACATCACAATGCCCTTTCCCCCATTGTGACATCACAATGCCGTTTTCCCCATTGGGACATCACAATGCCGTTTCCCCCATTGTGACATCACAATGTCCTTTCCCCCATTGTGACATCACAATGCCCTTTCCCCCATTGTGACATCACAATGCCCTCTCCCCCATTGTGACATCACAATGCAGTTTTCCCCATTGTGACATCACAATGTGCTTTCCCCCATTGTGACATCACAATGCCCTTTCCCCCATTGTGACATCACAATGCCATTTCCCCCATTGTGACATCACAATGCCGTTGCCCCATTGTGACAACACAATGCAGTTTACCCCATTGTGACATCACAATGCCATTTCCCCCAGTGTGACATCACAATGCCATTTCCCCCATTGTGACATCACAATGCCGTTTTCCCTATTGTGACATCACAATGCCCTTTCCCCCATTGTGACATCACAATGCCATTTCCCCCATTGTGACATCACAATGCCGTTTCCCCCATTGTGACATCACAATGCAGTTTACCCCATTGTGACATCACAATGCCCTTTCCCCCATTGTGACATCACAATGCCGTTTCCCCCATTGTGACATCACAATGCAGTTTACCCCATTGTGACATCACAATGCCCTTTCCCCCATTGTGACATCACAATGCCGTTTTCCCTACTGTGACATCACAATGCCCTTTCCCCATTGTGACATCACAATGCCATTTCCCCCATTGTGACATCACAATGCCGTTTCCCCCATTGTGACATCAGAATGCAGTTTACCCCATTGTGACATCACAATGCTCTTTCCCCCATTGTGACATCACAATGCCGTTTCCCTATTGTGACATCACAATGCCATTTCCTCCATTGTGACATCACAATGCCCTTTCCCCATTGTGACATCACAATGCCATTTCCCCCATTGTGACATCACAATGCAGTTAACCACATTGTGACATCAGAATGCCCTTTCCCCCATTGTGACATCACAATGCTGTTTTCCCTATTGTGACATCACAATGCCATTTCCCACATTGTGACATCACAATGCCATTTCCCACATTGTGACATCACAATGCAGTTTTCCCCATTGTGACATCACAATGCAGTTTCCCCCATTGTGACATCACAATGCCGTTTTCCGCATTGTGACATCACAATGCCCTTTCCCCCATTGTGACATCACAATGCAGTTTACCCCATTGTGACATCACAATGCCCTTTCCCCCATTGTGACATCACAATGCCATTTCCCCCATTGTGACATCACAATGCCGTTTCCCCCATTGTGACATCACAATGCCATTTCCCCCATTGTGACATCACAATGCCGTTTTCCCTATTGTGACATCACAATGCCCTTTCCCCCATTGTGACATCACAATGCCATTTCCCCCATTGTGACATCACAATGCCGTTTCCCCCATTGTGACATCACAATGCAGTTTACCCCATTGTGACATCACAATGCCCTTTCCCCCATTGTGACATCACAATGCCGTTTCCCCCATTGTGACATCACAATGCAGTTTACCCCATTGTGACATCACAATGCCCTTTCCCCCATTGTGACATCACAATGCCGTTTTCCCTACTGTGACATCACAATGCCCTTTCCCCATTGTGACATCACAATGCCATTTCCCCCATTGTGACATCACAATGCCGTTTCCCCCATTGTGACATCAGAATGCAGTTTACCCCATTGTGACATCACAATGCCCTTTCCCCCATTGTGACATCACAATGCCGTTTCCCTATTGTGACATCACAATGCCATTTCCTCCATTGTGACATCACAATGCCCTTTCCCCATTGTGACATCACAATGCCATTTCCCCCATTGTGACATCACAATGCCATTTCCCCCATTGTGACATCACAATGCAGTTAACCACATTGTGACATCAGAATGCCCTTTCCCCCATTGTGACATCACAATGCTGTTTTCCCTATTGTGACATCACAATGCCATTTCCCACATTGTGACATCACAATGCAGTTTTCCCCATTGTGACATCACAATGCAGTTTCCCCCATTGTGACATCACAATGCCGTTTTCCGCATTGTGACATCACAATGCCCTTTCCCCCATTGTGACATCACAATGCAGTTTACCCCATTGTGACATCACAATGCCCTTTCCCCCATTGTGACATCACAATGCCATTTCCCCCATTGTGACATCACAATGCCGTTTCCCCCATTGTGACATCACAATGCCATTTCCCCCATTGTGACATCACAATGCCGTTTCCCCCATTGTGACATCACAATGCCATTTCCCCCATTGTGACATCACAAAGCCATTTCGCCCATTGTGACATCACAATGCCATTTCCCCCATTGTGACATCACAATGCCATTTCCCCCATTGTGACATCACAATGCCATTTCCCCCATTGTGACATCACAATGCCATTTCCCCCATTGTGACATCACAATGCCGTTTCCCCCATTGTGACATCACAATGCAGTTTACCACATTGTGACATCACAATGCCCTTTCCCCCATTGTGACATCGCAATGCCGTTTTCCCTATTGTGACATCACAATGCCATTTCCTCCATTGTGACATCACAATGCCCTTTTCCCATTGTGATATCACAATGCCGTTTCCCCCATTGTGACATCACAATGCTGTTTTTCCCATTGTGACATCACAATTCCATTTCCCCCATTGTGACATTACAATGCCGTTTTCCCCATTGTGACATCACAATGCCCTTTCCCCCATTGTGACATCACAATGCAGTTTTCCCCATTGTGACATCGCAATACCCTTTCCCCCATTGTGACATCACAATGCCGTTTTCCACATTGTGACATCACAATGCCCTTTCCCCCATTGTGGCATCACAATGCCATTTCCCCCATTGTGACATTACAATGCCGTTTTCCCTATTGTGACATCACAATGCTCTTTCCCCCATTGTGACATCACAATGCCATTTCACCCATTGTGACATCACAATGCCATTTCCCCATTGTGACATCACAATGCCATTTCCCCCATTGTGATATCACAATGCCATTTCCCCCATTGTGACATCACAATGCCATTTCCCCCATTGTGACATCACAATGCCGTTTTCTGCATTGTGACATCACAATGCCCTTTCCCCCATTCTGACATCACAATGCAGTTTTCCCCATTGTGACATCGCAATGCCCTTTCCCCCATTGTGACACCACAATGCCATTTTCCCCATTGTGACATCACAATGCCCTTTCCCCCATTGTGACATCACAATGCCATTTCCCCCATTGTGATATCACAATGCCGTTTTCCCTATTGTGACATCACAATGCCCTTTCCCCCATTGTGACATCACAATGCCCTTTCCCCCATTGTGACATCACAATGCCGTTTCCCCCATTGTGACATCAGAATGCAGTTTACCCCATTGTGACATCACAATGCCCTTTCCCCCATTGTGACATCACAATGCCGTTTTCCCCATTGTGACATCACAATGCCCTTTTCCCCATTGTGACATCACAATGCCATTTCCCCCAGTGTGACATCACAATGCCATTTCCCCCATTGTGACATCACAATGCCATTTCCCCCATTGTGACATCACAATGCAGTTTACCCCATTGTGACATCACAATGCCCTTTCCCCCATTGTGACATCACAATGCAGTTTACCCCATTGTGACATCACAATGCCCTTTCCCCCATTGTGACATCACAATGCTGTTTTCCCTATTGTGACATCACAATGCCATTTCCCACATTGTGACATCACAATGCCTTTTCCCCCATTGTGACATCACAATGCAGTTTTCCCCATTGTGACATCACAATGCAGTTTCCCCCATTGTGACATCTCAATGCCGTTTTCCGCATTGTGACATCACAATGCCCTTTCCCCCATTGTGACATCACAATGCAGTTTACCCCACTGTGACATCACAATGCCCTTTCCCCCATTGTGACATCACAATGCCGTTTCCCCCATTGTGACATCACAATGCCATTTCCCCCATTGTGACATCACAATGCCATTTCCCCCATTGTGACATCACAATGCCATTTCCCCCATTGTGACATCACAATGCCATTTCCCCCATTGTGACATCACAATGCCATTTCCCCCATTGTGACATCACAATGCCGTTTCCCCCATTGTGACATCACAATGCAGTTTACCACATTGTGACATCACAATGCCCTTTCCCCCATTGTGACATCGCAATGCCGTTTTCCCTATTGTGACACCACAATGCCATTTCCTCCATTGTGACATCACAATGCCCTTTCCCCATTGTGATATCACAATGCCGTTTCCCCCATTGTGACATCACAATGCTGTTTTTCCCATTGTGACATCACAATTCCATTTCCCCCATTGTGACATTACAATGCCGTTTTCCCCATTGTGACATCACAATGCCCTTTCCCCCATTGTGACATCACAATGCAGTTTTCCCCATTGTGACATCGCAATGCCCTTTCCCCCATTGTGACATCACAATGCCGTTTTCCACATTGTGACATCACAATGCCCTTTCCCCCATTGTGACATCACAATGCCATTTCCCCCATTGTGACATTACAATGCCGTTTTCCCTATTGTGACATCACAATGCTCTTTCCCCCATTGTGACATCACAATGCTCTTTCCCCCATTGTGACATCACAATGCCATTTCACCCATTGTGACATCACAATGCCATTTCCCCCATTGTGACATCACAATGCCATTTCCCCCATTGTGATATCACAATGCCATTTCCCCCATTGTGACATCACAATGCCATTTCCCCCATTGTGACATCACAATGCCGTTTTCTGCATTGTGACATCACAATGCCCTTTCCCCCATTCTGACATCACAATGCAGTTTTCCCCATTGTGACATCGCAATGCCCTTTCCCCCATTGTGACATCACAATGCCATTTTCCCCATTGTGACATCACAATGCCCTTTCCCCCATTGTGACATCACAATGCCATTTCCCCCATTGTGACATCACAATGCCGTTTTCCCTATTGTGACATCACAATGCCCTTTCCCCCATTGTGACATCACAATGCCGTTTCCCCCATTGTGACATCACAATGCAGTTTACCCCATTGTGACATCACAATGCCCTTTCCCCCATTGTGACATCACAATGCCGTTTTTTCCCATTGTGACATCACAATGCCCTTTTCCCCATTGTGACATCACAATGCCATTTCCCCCAGTGTGACATCACAATGCCATTTCCCCCATTGTGACATCACAATGCCATTTCCCCCATTGTGACATCACAATGCCGTTTTCCCTATTGTGACATCACAATGCCCTTTCCCCCATTGTGACATCACAATGCCGTTTCCCCCATTGTGACATCACAATGCAGTTTACCCCATTGTGACATCACAATGCCCTTTCCCCCATTGTGACATCACAATGCCGTTTTTTCCCATTGTGACATCACAATGCCCTTTTCCCCATTGTGACATCACAATGCCATTTCCCCCAGTGTGACATCACAATGCCATTTCCCCCATTGTGACATCACAATGCCATTTCCCCTATTGTGACATCACAATGCAGTTTACCCCATTGTGACATCACAATGCCCTTTCCCCCATTGTGACATCACAATGCCGTTTTCCCCATTGGGACATCACAATGCCGTTTCCCCCATTGTGACATCACAATGTCCTTTCCCCCATTGTGACATCACAATGCCCTTTCCCCCATTGTGACATCACAATGCCCTCTCCCCCATTGTGACATCACAATGCAGTTTTCCCCATTGTGACATCACAATGTGCTTTCCCCCATTGTGACATCACAATGCCCTTTCCCCCATTGTGACATCACAATGCCATTTCCCCCATTGTGACATCACAATGCCGTTGCCCCATTGTGACAACACAATGCAGTTTACCCCATTGTGACATCACAATGCCATTTCCCCCAGTGTGACATCACAATGCCATTTCCCCCATTGTGACATCACAATGCCGTTTTCCCTATTGTGACATCACAATGCCCTTTCCCCCATTGTGACATCAAAATTGCCATTTCCCCCATTGTGACATCACAATGCCGTTTCCCCCATTGTGACATCACAATGCAGTTTACCCCATTGTGACATCACAATGCCCTTTCCCCCATTGTGACATCACAATGCCGTTTCCCCCATTGTGACATCACAATGCCGTTTCCCCCATTGTGACATCACAATGCAGTTTACCCCATTGTGACATCACAATGCCCTTTCCCCCATTGTGACATCACAATGCCGTTTTCCCTACTGTGACATCACAATGCCCTTTCCCCATTGTGACATCACAATGCCATTTCCCCCATTGTGACATCACAATGCCGTTTCCCCCATTGTGACATCAGAATGCAGTTTACCCCATTGTGACATCACAATGCCCTTTCCCCCATTGTGACATCACAATGCCGTTTCCCTATTGTGACATCACAATGCCATTTCCTCCATTGTGACATCACAATGCCCTTTCCCCATTGTGACATCACAATGCCATTTCCCCCATTGTGACATCACAATGCCATTTCCCCCATTGTGACATCACAATGCAGTTAACCACATTGTGACATCAGAATGCCCTTTCCCCCATTGTGACATCACAATGCTGTTTTCCCTATTGTGACATCACAATGCCATTTCCCACATTGTGACATCACAATGCAGTTTTCCCCATTGTGACATCACAATGCAGTTTCCCCCATTGTGACATCACAATGCCGTTTTCCGCATTGTGACATCACAATGCCCTTTCCCCCATTGTGACATCACAATGCAGTTTACCCCATTGTGACATCACAATGCCATTTCCCCCATTGTGACATCACAATGCCGTTTCCCCCATTGTGACATCACAATGCCATTTCCCCCATTGTGACATCACAATGCCGTTTTCCCTATTGTGACATCACAATGCCCTTTCCCCCATTGTGACATCACAATGCCATTTCCCCCATTGTGACATCACAATGCCGTTTCCCCCATTGTGACATCACAATGCAGTTTACCCCATTGTGACATCACAATGCCCTTTCCCCCATTGTGACATCACAATGCCGTTTCCCCCATTGTGACATCACAATGCAGTTTACCCCATTGTGACATCACAATGCCCTTTCCCCCATTGTGACATCACAATGCCGTTTTCCCTACTGTGACATCACAATGCCCTTTCCCCATTGTGACATCACAATGCCATTTCCCCCATTGTGACATCACAATGCCGTTTCCCCCATTGTGACATCAGAATGCAGTATACCCCATTGTGACATAACAATGCCCTTTCCCCCATTGTGACATCACGATGCCGTTACCCTATTGTGACATCACAATGCCATTTCCTCCATTGTGACATCACAATGCCCTTTCCCCATTGTGACATCACAATGCCATTTCCCCCATTGTGACATCACAATGCCATTTCCCCCATTGTGACATCACAATGCAGTTAACCACATTGTGACATCAGAATGCCCTTTCCCCCATTGTGACATCACAATGCTGTTTTCCCTATTGTGACATCACAATGCCATTTCCCACATTGTGACATCACAATGCCTTTTCCCCCATTGTGACATCACAATGCAGTTTTCCCCATTGTGACATCACAATGCAGTTTCCCCCATTGTGACATCACAATGCCGTTTTCCGCATTGTGACATCACAATGCCCTTTCCCCCATTGTGACATCACAATGCAGTGTACCCCATTGTGACATCACAATGCCCTTTCCCCCATTGTGACATCACAATGCCATTTCCCCCATTGTGACATCACAATGCCGTTTCCCCCATTGTGACATCACAATGCCATTTCCCCCATTGTGACATCACAATGCCATTTCCCCCATTGTGACATCACAATGCCATTTCCCCCATTGTGACATCACAATGCCATTTCCCCCATTGTGACATCACAATGCCGTTTCCCCCATTGTGACATCACAATGCAGTTTACCACATTGTGACATCACAATGCCCTTTCCCCCATTGTGACATCGCAATGCCGTTTTCCCTATTGTGACATCACAATGCCATTTCCTCCATTGTGACATCACAATGCCCTTTCCCCATTGTGATATCACAATGCCGTTTCCCCCATTGTGACATCACAATGCTGTTTTTCCCATTGTGACATCACAATTCCATTTCCCCCATTGTGACATTACAATGCCGTTTTCCCCATTGTGACATCACAATGCCATTTCCCCCATTGTGACATCACAATGCAGTTTTCCCCATTGTGACATCGCAATGCCCTTTCCCCCATTGTGACATCACAATGCCGTTTTCCACATTGTGACATCACAATGCCCTTTCCCCCATTGTGACATCACAATGCCATTTCCCCCATTGTGACATTACAATGCCGTTTTCCCTATTGTGACATCACAATGCTCTTTCCCCCATTGTGACATCACAATGCCATTTCACCCATTGTGACATCACAATGCCATTTCCCCATTGTGACATCACAATGCCATTTCACCCATTGTGATATCACAATGCCATTTCCCCCATTGTGACATCACAATGCCATTTCCCCCATTGTGACATCACAATGCCATTTCCCCCATTGTGACATCACAATGCCGTTTCTGCATTGTGACATCACAATGCCCTTTCCCCCATTCTGACATCACAATGCAGTTTTCCCCATTGTGACATCGCAATGCCCTTTCCCCCATTGTGACATCACAATGCCATTTTCCCCATTGTGACATCACAATGCCCTTTCCCCCATTGTGACATCACAATGCCATTTCCCCCATTGTGATATCACAATGCCGTTTTCCCTATTGTGACATCACAATGCCCTTTCCCCCATTGTGACATCACAATGCCCTTTCCCCCATTGTGACATCACAATGCCGTTTCCCCCATTGTGACATCAGTATGCAGTTTACCCCATTGTGACATCACAATGCCCTTTCCCCCATTGTGACATCACAATGCCGTTTTCCCCATTGTGACATCACAATGCCCTTTTCCCCATTGTGACATCACAATGCCATTTCCCCCAGTGTGACATCACAATGCCATTTCCCCCATTGTGACATCACAATGCCATTTCCCCCATTGTGACATCACAATGCAGTTTACCCCATTGTGACATCACAATGCCCTTTCCCCCATTGTGACATCACAATGCAGTTTACCCCATTGTGACATCACAATGCCCTTTCCCCATTGTGACATCACAATGCCATTTCCCCCATTGTGACATCACAATGCCGTTTCCCCCATTGTGACATCAGAATGCAGTTTACCCCATTGTGACATCACAATGCCCTTTCCCCCATTGTGACATCACAATGCCGTTTCCCTATTGTGACATCACAATGCTCTTTCCCCCATTGTGACATCACAATGCCATTTCACCCATTGTGACATCACAATGCCATTTCCCCATTGTGACATCACAATGCCATTTCCCCCATTGTGATATCACAATGCCATTTCCCCCATTGTGACATCACAATGCCATTTCCCCCATTGTGACATCACAATGCCGTTTTCTGCATTGTGACATCACAATGCCCTTTCCCCCATTCTGACATCACAATGCAGTTTTCCCCATTGTGACATCGCAATGCCCTTTCCCCCATTGTGACACCACAATGCCATTTTCCCCATTGTGACATCACAATGCCCTTTCCCCCATTGTGACATCACAATGCCATTTCCCCCATTGTGATATCACAATGCCGTTTTCCCTATTGTGACATCACAATGCCCTTTCCCCCATTGTGACATCACAATGCCCTTTCCCCCATTGTGACATCACAATGCCGTTTCCCCCATTGTGACATCAGAATGCAGTTTACCCCATTGTGACATCACAATGCCCTTTCCCCCATTGTGACATCACAATGCCGTTTTCCCCATTGTGACATCACAATGCCCTTTTCCCCATTGTGACATCACAATGCCATTTCCCCCAGTGTGACATCACAATGCCATTTCCCCCATTGTGACATCACAATGCCATTTCCCCCATTGTGACATCACAATGCAGTTTACCCCATTGTGACATCACAATGCCCTTTCCCCCATTGTGACATCACAATGCAGTTTACCCCATTGTGACATCACAATGCCCTTTCCCCCATTGTGACATCACAATGCTGTTTTCCCTATTGTGACATCACAATGCCATTTCCCACATTGTGACATCACAATGCCTTTTCCCCCATTGTGACATCACAATGCAGTTTTCCCCATTGTGACATCACAATGCAGTTTCCCCCATTGTGACATCTCAATGCCGTTTTCCGCATTGTGACATCACAATGCCCTTTCCCCCATTGTGACATCACAATGCAGTTTACCCCACTGTGACATCACAATGCCCTTTCCCCCATTGTGACATCACAATGCCATTTCCCCCATTGTGACATCACAATGCCGTTTCCCCCATTGTGACATCACAATGCCATTTCCCCCATTGTGACATCACAATGCCATTTCCCCCATTGTGACATCACAATGCCATTTCCCCCATTGTGACATCACAATGCCATTTCCCCCATTGTGACATCACAATGCCATTTCCCCCATTGTGACATCACAATGCCGTTTCCCCCATTGTGACATCACAATGCAGTTTACCACATTGTGACATCACAATGCCCTTTCCCCCATTGTGACATCGCAATGCCGTTTTCCCTATTGTGACACCACAATGCCATTTCCTCCATTGTGACATCACAATGCCCTTTCCCCATTGTGATATCACAATGCCGTTTCCCCCATTGTGACATCACAATGCTGTTTTTCCCATTGTGACATCACAATTCCAATTCCCCCATTGTGACATTACAATGCCGTTTTCCCCATTGTGACATCACAATGCCCTTTCCCCCATTGTGACATCACAATGCAGTTTTCCCCATTGTGACATCGCAATGCCCTTTCCCCCATTGTGACATCACAATGCCGTTTTCCACATTGTGACATCACAATGCCCTTTCCCCCATTGTGACATCACAATGCCATTTCCCCCATTGTGACATTACAATGCCGTTTTCCCTATTGTGACATCACAATGCTCTTTCCCCCATTGTGACATCACAATGCTCTTTCCCCCATTGTGACATCACAATGCCATTTCACCCATTGTGACATCACAATGCCATTTCCCCCATTGTGACATCACAATGCCATTTCCCCCATTGTGATATCACAATGCCATTTCCCCCATTGTGACATCACAATGCCATTTCCCCCATTGTGACATCACAATGCCGTTTTCTGCATTGTGACATCACAATGCCCTTTCCCCCATTCTGACATCACAATGCAGTTTTCCCCATTGTGACATCGCAATGCCCTTTCCCCCATTGTGACATCACAATGCCATTTTCCCCATTGTGACATCACAATGCCCTTTCCCCCATTGTGACATCACAATGCCATTTCCCCCATTGTGACATCACAATGCCGTTTTCCCTATTGTGACATCACAATGCCCTTTCCCCCATTGTGACATCACAATGCCGTTTCCCCCATTGTGACATCACAATGCAGTTTACCCCATTGTGACATCACAATGCCCTTTCCCCCATTGTGACATCACAATGCCGTTTTTTCCCATTGTGACATCACAATGCCCTTTTCCCCATTGTGACATCACAATGCCATTTCCCCCAGTGTGACATCACAATGCCATTTCCCCCATTGTGACATCACAATGCCATTTCCCCCATTGTGACATCACAATGCAGTTTACCCCATTGTGACATCACAATGCCCTTTCCCCCATTGTGACATCACAATGCCGTTTTCCCCATTGGGACATCACAATGCCGTTTCCCCCATTGTGACATCACAATGTCCTTTCCCCCATTGTGACATCACAATGCCCTTTCCCCCATTGTGACATCACAATGCCCTCTCCCCCATTGTGACATCACAATGCAGTTTTCCCCATTGTGACATCACAATGTGCTTTCCCCCATTGTGACATCACAATGCCCTTTCCCCCATTGTGACATCACAATGCCATTTCCCCCATTGTGACATCACAATGCCGTTGCCCCATTGTGACAACACAATGCAGTTTACCCCATTGTGACATCACAATGCCATTTCCCCCAGTGTGACATCACAATGCCATTTCCCCCATTGTGACATCACAATGCCGTTTTCCCTATTGTGACATCACAATGCCCTTTCCCCCATTGTGACATCACAATGCCATTTCCCCCATTGTGACATCACAATGCCGTTTCCCCCATTGTGACATCACAATGCAGTTTACCCCATTGTGACATCACAATGCCCTTTCCCCCATTGTGACATCACAATGCCGTTTCCCCCATTGTGACATCACAATGCAGTTTACCCCATTGTGACATCACAATCCCTTTCCCCCATTGTGACATCACAATGCCGTTTTCCCTACTGTGACATCACAATGCCCTTTCCCCATTGTGACATCACAATGCCATTTCCCCCATTGTGACATCACAATGCCGTTTCCCCCATTGTGACATCAGAATGCAGTTTACCCCATTGTGACATCACAATGCCCTTTCCCCCATTGTGACATCACAATGCCGTTTCCCTATTGTGACATCACAATGCCATTTCCTCCATTGTGACATCACAATGCCCTTTCCCCATTGTGACATCACAATGCCATTTCCCCCATTGTGACATCACAATGCCATTTCCCCCATTGTGACATCACAATGCAGTTAACCACATTGTGACATCAGAATGCCCTTTCCCCCATTGTGACATCACAATGCTGTTTTCCCTATTGTGACATCACAATGCCATTTCCCACATTGTGACATCACAATGCAGTTTTCCCCATTGTGACATCACAATGCAGTTTCCCCCATTGTGACATCACAATGCCGTTTTCCGCATTGTGACATCACAATGCCCTTTCCCCCATTGTGACATCACAATGCAGTTTACCCCATTGTGACATCACAATGCCCTTTCCCCCATTGTGACATCACAATGCCATTTCCCCCATTGTGACATCACAATGCCGTTTCCCCCATTGTGACATCACAATGCCATTTCCCCCATTGTGACATCACAATGCCGTTTTCCCTATTGTGACATCACAATGCCCTTTCCCCCATTGTGACATCACAATGCCATTTCCCCCATTGTGACATCACAATGCCGTTTCCCCCATTGTGACATCACAATGCAGTTTACCCCATTGTGACATCACAATGCCCTTTCCCCCATTGTGACATCACAATGCCGTTTCCCCCATTGTGACATCACAATGCAGTTTACCCCATTGTGACATCACAATGCCCTTTCCCCCATTGTGACATCACAATGCCGTTTTCCCTACTGTGACATCACAATGCCCTTTCCCCATTGTGACATCACAATGCCATTTCCCCCATTGTGACATCACAATGCCGTTTCCCCCATTGTGACATCAGAATGCAGTATACCCCATTGTGACATAACAATGCCCTTTCCCCCATTGTGACATCACGATGCCGTTACCCTATTGTGACATCACAATGCCATTTCCTCCATTGTGACATCACAATGCCCTTTCCCCATTGTGACATCACAATGCCATTTCCCCCATTGTGACATCACAATGCCATTTCCCCCATTGTGACATCACAATGCAGTTAACCACATTGTGACATCAGAATGCCCTTTCCCCCATTGTGACATCACAATGCTGTTTTCCCTATTGTGACATCACAATGCCATTTCCCACATTGTGACATCACAATGCCTTTTCCCCCATTGTGACATCACAATGCAGTTTTCCCCATTGTGACATCACAATGCAGTTTCCCCCATTGTGACATCACAATGCCGTTTTCCGCATTGTGACATCACAATGCCCTTTCCCCCATTGTGACATCACAATGCAGTGTACCCCATTGTGACATCACAATGCCCTTTCCCCCATTGTGACATCACAATGCCATTTCCCCCATTGTGACATCACAATGCCGTTTCCCCCATTGTGACATCACAATGCCATTTCCCCCATTGTGACATCACAATGCCATTTCCCCCATTGTGACATCACAATGCCATTTCCCCCATTGTGACATCACAATGCCATTTCCCCCATTGTGACATCACAATGCCGTTTCCCCCATTGTGACATCACAATGCAGTTTACCACATTGTGACATCACAATGCCCTTTCCCCCATTGTGACATCGCAATGCCGTTTTCCCTATTGTGACATCACAATGCCATTTCCTCCATTGTGACATCACAATGCCCTTTCCCCATTGTGATATCACAATGCCGTTTCCCCCATTGTGACATCACAATGCTGTTTTTCCCATTGTGACATCACAATTCCATTTCCCCCATTGTGACATTACAATGCCGTTTTCCCCATTGTGACATCACAATGCCCTTTCCCCCATTGTGACATCACAATGCAGTTTTCCCCATTGTGACATCGCAATGCCCTTTCCCCCATTGTGACATCACAATGCCGTTTTCCACATTGTGACATCACAATGCCCTTTCCCCCATTGTGACATCACAATGCCATTTCCCCCATTGTGACATTACAATGCCGTTTTCCCTATTGTGACATCACAATGCTCTTTCCCCCATTGTGACATCACAATGCCATTTCACCCATTGTGACATCACAATGCCATTTCCCCATTGTGACATCACAATGCCATTTCACCCATTGTGATATCACAATGCCATTTCCCCCATTGTGACATCACAATGCCATTTCCCCCATTGTGACATCACAATGCCATTTCCCCCATTGTGACATCACAATGCCGTTTTCTGCATTGTGACATCACAATGCCCTTTCCCCCATTCTGACATCACAATGCAGTTTTCCCCATTGTGACATCGCAATGCCCTTTCCCCCATTGTGACATCACAATGCCATTTTCCCCATTGTGACATCACAATGCCCTTTCCCCCATTGTGACATCACAATGCCATTTCCCCCATTGTGATATCACAATGCTGTTTTCCCTATTGTGACATCACAATGCCCTTTCCCCCATTGTGACATCACAATGCCCTTTCCCCCATTGTGACATCACAATGCCGTTTCCCCCATTGTGACATCAGTATGCAGTTTACCCCATTGTGACATCACAATGCCCTTTCCCCCATTGTGACATCACAATGCCGTTTTCCCCATTGTGACATCACAATGCCCTTTTCCCCATTGTGACATCACAATGCCATTTCCCCCATTGTGACATCACAATGCCATTTCCCCCATTGTGACATCACAATGCAGTTTACCCCATTGTGACATCACAATGCCCTTTCCCCCATTGTGACATCACAATGCAGTTTACCCCATTGTGACATCACAATGCCCTTTCCCCATTGTGACATCACAATGCCATTTCCCCCATTGTGACATCACAATGCCGTTTCCCCCATTGTGACATCAGAATGCAGTTTACCCCATTGTGACATCACAATGCCCTTTCCCCCATTGTGACATCACAATGCCGTTTCCCTATTGTGACATCACAATGCCATTTCCTCCATTGTGACATCACAATGCCCTTTTCCCATTGTGACATCACAATGCCATTTCCCCCATTGTGACATCACAATGCCATTTCCCCCATTGTGACATCACAATGCAGTTAACCACATTGTGACATCAGAATGCCCTTTCCCCCATTGTGACATCACAATGCTGTTTTCCCTATTGTGACATCACAATGCCATTTCCCACATTGTGACATCACAATGCAGTTTTCCCCATTGTGACATCACAATGCAGTTTCCCCCATTGTGACATCACAATGCCGTTTTCCGCATTGTGACATCACAATGCCCTTTCCCCCATTGTGACATCACAATGCAGTTTACCCCATTGTGACATCACAATGCCCTTTCCCCCATTGTGACATCACAATGCCATTTCCCCCATTGTGACATCACAATGCCGTTTCCCCCATTGTGACATCACAATGCCATTTCCCCCATTGTGACATCACAATGCCATTTCCCCCATTGTGACATCACAATGCCATTTCCCCCATTGTGACATCACAATGCCATTTCCCCCATTGTGACATCACAATGCCGTTTCCCCCATTGTGACATCACAATGCAGTTTACCACATTGTGACATCACAATGCCCTTTCCCCCATTGTGACATCGCAATGCCGTTTTCCCTATTGTGACATCACAATGCCATTTCCTCCATTGTGACATCACAATGCCCTTTCCCCATTGTGATATCACAATGCCGTTTCCCCCATTGTGACATCACAATGCTGTTTTTCCCATTGTGACATCACAATTCCATTTCCCCCATTGTGACATTACAATGCCGTTTTCCCCATTGTGACATCACAATGCCCTTTCCCCCATTGTGACATCACAATGCAGTTTTCCCCATTGTGACATCGCAATGCCCTTTCCCCCATTGTGACATCACAATGCCGTTTTCCACATTGTGACATCACAATGCCCTTTCCCCCATTGTGACATCACAATGCCATTTCCCCCATTGTGACATTACAATGCCGTTTTCCCTATTGTGACATCACAATGCTCTTTCCCCCATTGTGACATCACAATGCCATTTCACCCATTGTGACATCACAATGCCATTTCCCCATTGTGACATCACAATGCCATTTCCCCCATTGTGATATCACAATGCCATTTCCCCCATTGTGACATCACAATGCCATTTCCCCCATTGTGACATCACAATGCCGTTTTCTGCATTGTGACATCACAATGCCCTTTCCCCCATTCTGACATCACAATGCAGTTTTCCCCATTGTGACATCGCAATGCCCTTTCCCCCATTGTGACATCACAATGCCGTTTCCCCCATTGTGACATCAGAATGCAGTTTACCCCATTGTGACATCACAATGCCCTTTCCCCCATTGTGACATCACAATGCCATTTCCCCCATTGTGATATCACAATGCCGTTTTCCCTATTGTGACATCACAATGCCCTTTCCCCCATTGTGACATCACAATGCCCTTTCCCCCATTGTGACATCACAATGCCGTTTCCCCCATTGTGACATCAGAATGCAGTTTACCCCATTGTGACATCACAATGCCCTTTCCCCCATTGTGACATCACAATGCCATTTCCCCCATTGTGACATCACAATGCCCTTTCCCCCATTGTGACATCACAATGCAGTTTACCCCATTGTGACATCACAATGCCCTTTCCCCCATTGTGACATCACAATGCCATTTCCCCCATTGTGACATCACAATGCCGTTTCCCCCATTGTGACATCACAATGCCGTTTCCCCATTGTGACATCACAATGCCATTTCCCCCATTGTGACATCACAATGCCATTTCCCCCATTGTGACATCACAATGCCATTTCCCCCATTGTGACATCACAATGCCATTTCCCCCATTGTGACATCACAATGCCGTTTCCCCCATTGTGACATCACAATGCAGTTTACCACATTGTGACATCACAATGCCCTTTCCCCCATTGTGACATCACAATGCCGTTTTCCCTATTGTGACATCACAATGCCATTTCCTCCATTGTGACATCACAATGCCCTTTCCCCATTGTGATATCACAATGCCGTTTCCCCCATTGTGACATCACAATGCTGTTTTTCCCATTGTGACATCACAATTCCATTTCCCCCATTGTGACATTACAATGCCGTTTTCCCCATTGTGACATCACAATGCCCTTTCCCCCATTGTGACATCACAATGCAGTTTTCCCCATTGTGACATCGCAATGCCCTTTCCCCCATTGTGACATCACAATGCCGTTTTCCACATTGTGACATCACAATGCCCTTTCCCCCATTGTGACATCACAATGCCATTTCCCCCATTGTGACATTACAATGCCGTTTTCCCTATTGTGACATCACAATGCCATTTCCCCCATTGTGACATCACAATGCCGTTTTCCCTATTGTGACATCACAATGCCCTTTCCCCCATTGTGACATCACAATGCCATTTCACCCATTGTGACATCACAATGCCAATTCCCCCATTGTGACATCACAATGCCATTTCCCCCATTGTGATATCACAATGCCATTTCCCCCATTGTGACATCACAATGCCATTTCCCCCATTGTGACATCACAATGCCGTTTTCTGCATTGTGACATCACAATGCCCTTTCCCCCATTCTGACATCACAATGCAGTTTTCCCCATTGTGACATCGCAATGCCCTTTCCCCCATTGTGACATCACAATGCCATTTTCCCCATTGTGACATCACAATGCCCTTTCCCCCATTGTGACATCACAATGCCATTTCCCCCATTGTGACATCACAATGCCGTTTTCCCTATTGTGACATCACAATGCCCTTTCCCCCATTGTGACATCACAATGCCGTTTCCCCCATTGTGACATCACAATGCAGTTTACCCCATTGTGACATCACAATGCCCTTTCCCCCATTGTGACATCACAATGCCGTTTTTTCCCATTGTGACATCACAATGCCCTTTTCCCCATTGTGACATCACAATGCCATTTCCCCCAGTGTGACATCACAATGCCATTTCCCCCATTGTGACATCACAATGCCATTTCCCCCATTGTGACATCACAATGCCCTTTCCCCCATTGTGACATCACAATGCCCTTTTCCCCATTGGGACATCACAATGCCGTTTCCCCCATTGTGACATCACAATGTCCTTTCCCCCATTGTGACATCACAATGCCCTTTCCCCCATTGTGACATCACAATGCCCTTTTCCCCATTGTGACATCACAATGCCATTTCCCCCAGTGTGACATCACAATGCCATTTCCCCCATTGTGACATCACAATGCCATTTCCCCCATTGTGACATCACAATGCAGTTTACCCCATTGTGACATCACAATGCCCTTTCCCCCATTGTGACATCACAATGCCGTTTTCACCATTGGGACATCACAATGCCGTTTCCCCCATTGTGACATCACAATGTCCTTTCCCCCATTGTGACATCACAATGCCATTTCCCCCATTGTGACATCACAATGCCGTTGCCCCATTGTGACAACACAATGCAGTTTACCCCATTGTGACATCACAATGCCATTTCCCCCAGTGTGACATCACAATGCCATTTCCCCCATTGTGACATCACAATGCCGTTTTCCCTATTGTGACATCACAATGCCCTTTCCCCCATTGTGACATCACAATGCCATTTCCCCCATTGTGACATCACAATGCCGTTTCCCCCATTGTGACATCACAATGCAGTTTACCCCATTGTGACATCACAATGCCCTTTCCCCCATTGTGACATCACAATGCCGTTTCCCCCATTGTGACATCACAATGCAGTTTACCCCATTGTGACATCACAATGCCCTTTCCCCCATTGTGACATCACAATGCCGTTTTCCCTACTGTGACATCACAATGCCCTTTCCCCATTGTGACATCACAATGCCATTTCCCCCATTGTGACATCACAATGCCGTTTCCCCCATTGTGACATCAGAATGCAGGTTACCCCATTGTGACATCACAATGCCCTTTCCCCCATTGTGACATCACAATGCCGTTTCCCTATTGTGACATCACAATGCCATTTCCTCCATTGTGACATCACAATGCCCTTTCCCCATTGTGACATCACAATGCCATTTCCCCCATTGTGACATCACAATGCCATTTCCCCCATTGTGACATCACAATGCAGTTAACCACATTGTGACATCAGAATGCCCTTTCCCCCATTGTGACATCACAATGCTGTTTTCCCTATTGTGACATCACAATGCCATTTCCCACATTGTGACATCACAATGCCTTTTCCCCCATTGTGACATCACAATGCAGTTTTCCCCATTGTGACATCACAATGCAGTTTCCCCCATTGTGACATCACAATGCCGTTTTCCGCATTGTGACATCACAATGCCCTTTCCCCCATTGTGACATCACAATGCAGTTTACCCCATTGTGACATCACAATGCCCTTTCCCCCATTGTGACATCACAATGCCATTTCCCCCATTGTGACATCACAATGCCGTTTCCCCCATTGTGACATCACAATGCCATTTCCCCCATTGTGACATCACAATGCCATTTCCCCCATTGTGACATCACAATGCCATTTCCCCCATTGTGACATCACAATGCCATTTCCCCCATTGTGACATCACAATGCCATTTCCCCCATTGTGACATCACAATGCCCTTTCCCCCATTGTGACATCACAATGCCCTCTCCCCCATTGTGACATCACAATGCAGTTTTCCCCATTGTGACATCACAATGTGCTTTCCCCCATTGTGACATCACAATGCCCTTTCCCCCATTGTGACATCACAATGCCATTTCCCCCATTGTGACATCACAATGCCGTTGCCCCATTGTGACAACACAATGCAGTTTACCCCATTGTGACATCACAATGCCATTTCCCCCAGTGTGACATCACAATGCCATTTCCCCCATTGTGACATCACAATGCCGTTTTCCCTATTGTGACATCACAATGCCCTTTCCCCCATTGTGACATCACAATGCCATTTCCCCCATTGTGACATCACAATGCCGTTTCCCCCATTGTGACATCACAATGCAGTTTACCCCATTGTGACATCACAATGCCCTTTCCCCCATTGTGACATCACAATGCCGTTTCCCTATTGTGACATCACAATGCCATTTCCTCCATTGTGACATCACAATGCCCTTTCCCCATTGTGACATCACAATGCCATTTCCCCCATTGTGACATCACAATGCCATTTCCCCCATTGTGACATCACAATGCAGTTAACCACATTGTGACATCAGAATGCCCTTTCCCCCATTGTGACATCACAATGCTGTTTTCCCTATTGTGACATCACAATGCCATTTCCCACATTGTGACATCACAATGCCTTTTCCCCCATTGTGACATCACAATGCAGTTTTCCCCATTGTGACATCACAATGCAGTTTCCCCCATTGTGACATCACAATGCCGTTTTCCGCATTGTGACATCACAATGCCCTTTCCCCCATTGTGACATCACAATGCAGTTTACCCCATTGTGACATCACAATGCCCTTTCCCCCATTGTGACATCACAATGCCATTTCCCCCATTGTGACATCACAATGCCATTTCCCCCATTGTGACATCACAATGCCATTTCCCCCATTGTGACATCACAATGCCATTTCCCCCATTGTGACATCACAATGCCGTTTCCCCCATTGTGACATCACAATGCCGTTTCCCCCATTGTGACATCACAATGCAGTTTACCACATTGTGACATCACAATGCCCTTTCCCCCATTGTGACATCGCAATGCCGTTTTCCCTATTGTGACATCACAATGCCATTTCCTCCGTTGTGACATCACAATGCCCTTTCCCCATTGTGATATCACAATGCCGTTTCCCCCATTGTGACATCACAATGCTGTTTTTCCCATTGTGACATCACAATTCCATTTCCCCCATTGTGACATTACAATGCCGTTTTCCCCATTGTGACATAACAATGCCCTTTCCCCCATTGTGACATCACAATGCAGTTTTCCCCATTGTGACATCGCAATGCCCTTTCCCCCATTGTGACATCACAATGCCGTTTTCCACATTGTGACATCACAATGCCCTTTCCCCCATTGTGACATCACAATGCCATTTCCCCCATTGTGACATTACAATGCCGTTTTCCCTATTGTGACATCACAATGCTCTTTCCCCCATTGTGACATCACAATGCCATTTCACCCATTGTGACATCACAATGCCATTTCCCCATTGTGACATCACAATGCCATTTCCCCCATTGTGATATCACAATGCCATTTCCCCCATTGTGACATCACAATGCCATTTCCCCCATTGTGACATCACAATGCCGTTTTCTGCATTGTGACATCACAATGCCCTTTCCCCCATTCTGACATCACAATGCAGTTTTCCCCATTGTGACATCGCAATGCCCTTTCCCCCATTGTGACATCACAATGCCATTTTCCCCATTGTGACATCACAATGCCCTTTCCCCCATTGTGACATCACAATGCCATTTCCCCCATTGTGATATCACAATGCCGTTTTCCCTATTGTGACATCACAATGCCCTTTCCCCCATTGTGACATCACAATGCCCTTTCCCCCATTGTGACATCACAATGCCGTTTCCCCCATTGTGACATCAGAATGCAGTTTACCCCATTGTGACATCACAATGCCCTTTCCCCCATTGTGACATCACAATGCCGTTTTCCCCATTGTGACATCACAATGCCCTTTTCCCCATTGTGACATCACAATGCCATTTCCCCCAGTGTGACATCACAATGCCATTTCCCCCATTGTGACATCACAATGCCATTTCCCCCATTGTGACATCACAATGCAGTTTACCCCATTGTGACATCACAATGCCCTTTCCCCCATTGTGACATCACAATGCAGTTTACCCCATTGTGACATCACAATGCCCTTTCCCCATTGTGACATCACAATGCCATTTCCCCCATTGTGACATCACAATGCCGTTTCCCCCATTGTGACATCAGAATGCAGTTTACCCCATTGTGACATCACAATGCCCTTTCCCCCATTGTGACATCACAATGCCGTTTCCCTATTGTGACATCACAATGCCATTTCCTCCATTGTGACATCACAATGCCCTTTCCCCATTGTGACATCACAATGCCATTTCCCCCATTGTGACATCACAATGCCATTTCCCCCATTGTGACATCACAATGCAGTTAACCACATTGTGACATCAGAATGCCCTTTCCCCCATTGTGACATCACAATGCTGTTTTCCCTATTGTGACATCACAATGCCATTTCCCACATTGTGACATCACAATGCAGTTTTCCCCATTGTGACATCACAATGCAGTTTCCCCCATTGTGACATCACAATGCCGTTTTCCGCATTGTGACATCACAATGCCCTTTCCCCCATTGTGACATCACAATGCAGTTTACCCCATTGTGACATCACAATGCCCTTTCCCCCATTGTGACATCACAATGCCATTTCCCCCATTGTGACATCACAATGCTGTTTCCCCCATTGTGACATACAATGCCATTTCCCCCATTGTGACATCACAATGCCATTTCCCCCATTGTGACATCACAATGCCATTTCCCCCATTGTGACATCACAATGCCATTTCCCCCATTGTGACATCACAATGCCATTTCCCCCATTGTGACATCACAATGCCATTTCCCCCATTGTGACATCACAATGCCGTTTCCCCCATTGTGACATCACAATGCAGTTTACCACATTGTGACATCACAATGCCCTTTCCCCCATTGTGACATCGCAATGCCGTTTTCCCTATTGTGACATCACAATGCCATTTCCTCCATTGTGACATCACAATGCCCTTTCCCCATTGTGATATCACAATGCCGTTTCCCCCATTGTGACATCACAATGCTGTTTTTCCCATTGTGACATCACAATTCCATTTCCCCCATTGTGACATTACAATGCCGTTTTCCCCATTGTGACATCACAATGCCCTTTCCCCCATTGTGACATCACAATGCAGTTTTCCCCATTGTGACATCGCAATGCCCTTTCCCCCATTGTGACATCACAATGCCGTTTTCCACATTGTGACATCACAATGCCCTTTCCCCCATTGTGACATCACAATGCCATTTCCCCCATTGTGACATCACAATGCCGTTTTCCCTATTGTGACATCACAATGCCCTTTCCCCCATTGTGACATCACAATGCCGTTTCCCCCATTGTGACATCACAATGCAGTTTACCCCATTGTGACATCACAATGCCCTTTCCCCAATTGTGACATCACAATGCAGTTTTCCCCATTGTGACATCACAATGTGCTTTCCCCCATTGTGACATCACAATGCCCTTTCCCCCATTGTGACATCACAATGCCATTTCCCCCATTGTGACATCACAATGCCGTTGCCCCATTGTGACAACACAATGCAGTTTACCCCATTGTGACATCACAATGCCATTTCCCCCAGTGTGACATCACAATGCCATTTCCCCCATTGTGACATCACAATGCCGTTTTCCCTATTGTGACATCACAATGCCCTTTCCCCCATTGTGACATCACAATGCCATTTCCCCCATTGTGACATCACAATGCCGTTTCCCCCATTGTAACATCACAATGCAGTTTACCCCATTGTGACATCACAATGCCCTTTCCCCCATTGTGACATCACAATGCCGTTTCCCCCATTGTGACATCACAATGCAGTTTACCCCATTGTGACATCACAATGCCCTTTCCCCCATTGTGACATCACAATGCCGTTTTCCCTACTGTGACATCACAATGCCCTTTCCCCATTGTGACATCACAATGCCATTTCCCCCATTGTGACATCACAATGCCGTTTCCCCCATTGTGACATCAGAATGCAGTTTACCCCATTGTGACATCACAATGCCCTTTCCCCCATTGTGACATCACAATGCCGTTTCCCTATTGTGACATCACAATGCCATTTCCTCCATTGTGACATCACAATGCCCTTTCCCCATTGTGACATCACAATGCCATTTCCCCCATTGTGACATCACAATGCCATTTCCCCCATTGTGACATCACAATGCAGTTAACCACATTGTGACATCAGAATGCCCTTTCCCCCATTGTGACATCACAATGCTGTTTTCCCTATTGTGACATCACAATGCCATTTCCCACATTGTGACATCACAATGCCTTTTCCCCCATTGTGACATCACAATGCAGTTTTCCCCATTGTGACATCACAATGCAGTTTCCCCCATTGTGACATCACAATGCCGTTTTCCGCATTGTGACATCACAATGCCCTTTCCCCCATTGTGACATCACAATGCAGTTTACCCCATTGTGACATCACAATGCCCTTTCCCCCATTGTGACATCACAATGCCATTTCCCCCATTGTGACATCACAATGCCGTTTCCCCCATTGTGACATCACAATGCCATTTCCCCCATTGTGACATCACAATGCCATTTCCCCCATTGTGACATCACAATGCCATTTCCCCCATTGTGACATCACAATGCCATTTCCCCCATTGTGACATCACAATGCCGTTTCCCCCATTGTGACATCACAATGCAGTTTACCACATTGTGACATCACAATGCCCTTTCCCCCATTGTGACATCGCAATGCCGTTTTCCCTATTGTGACATCACAATGCCATTTCCTCCATTGTGACATCACAATGCCCTTTCCTCATTGTGATATCACAATGCCGTTTCCCCCATTGTGACATCACAATGCTGTTTTTCCCATTGTGACATCACAATTCCATTTCCCCCATTGTGACATTACAATGCCGTTTTCCCCATTGTGACATCACAATGCCCTTTCCCCCATTGTGACATCACAATGCAGTTTTCCCCATTGTGACATCGCAATGCCCTTTCCCCCATTGTGACATCACAATGCCGTTTTCCACATTGTGACATCACAATGCCCTTTCCCCCATTGTGACATCACAATGCCATTTCCCCCATTGTGACATCACAATGCCGTTTTCCCTACTGTGACATCACAATGCCCTTTCCCCATTGTGACATCACAATGCCATTTCCCCCATTGTGACATCACAATGCCGTTTCCCCCATTGTGACATCAGAATGCAGTTTACCCCATTGTGACATCACAATGCCCTTTCCCCCATTGTGACATCACAATGCCGTTTTCCCCATTGTGACATCACAATGCCCTTTTCCCCATTGTGACATCACAATGCCATTTCCCCCAGTGTGACATCACAATGCCATTTCCCCCATTGTGACATCACAATGCCATTTCCCCCATTGTGACATCACAATGCAGTTTACCCCATTGTGACATCACAATGCCCTTTCCCCCATTGTGACATCACAATGCAGTTTACCCCATTGTGACATCACAATGCCCTTTCCCCCATTGTGACATCACAATGCCATTTCCCCCATTGTGACATCACAATGCCGTTTCCCCCATTGTGACATCACAATGCCGTTTCCCCCATTGTGACATCACAATGCCATTTCCCCCATTGTGACATCACAATGCCATTTCCCCCATTGTGACATCACAATGCCATTTCCCCCATTGTGACATCACAATGCCGTTTCCCCCATTGTGACATCACAATGCAGTTTACCACATTGTGACATCACAATGCCCTTTCCCCCATTGTGACATCGCAATGCCGTTTTCCCTATTGTGACATCACAATGCCATTTCCTCCATTGTGACATCACAATGCCCTTTCCCCATTGTGATATCACAATGCCGTTTCCCCCATTGTGACATCACAATGCTGTTTTTCCCATTGTGACATCACAATTCCATTTCCCCCATTGTGACATTACAATGCCGTTTTCCCCATTGTGACATCACAATGCCCTTTCCCCCATTGTGACATCACAATGCAGTTTTCCCCATTGTGACATCGCAATGCCCTTTCCCCCATTGTGACATCACAATGCCGTTTTCCACATTGTGACATCACAATGCCCTTTCCCCCATTGTGACATCACAATGCCATTTCCCCCATTGTGACATCACAATGCCGTTTTCCCTACTGTGACATCACAATGCCCTTTCCCCATTGTGACATCACAATGCCATTTCCCCCATTGTGACATCACAATGCCGTTTCCCCCATTGTGACATCAGAATGCAGTTTACCCCATTGTGACATCACAATGCCCTTTCCCCCATTGTGACATCACAATGCCGTTTTCCCCATTGTGACATCACAATGCCCTTTTCCCCATTGTGACATCACAATGCCATTTCCCCCAGTGTGACATCACAATGCCATTTCCCCCATTGTGACATCACAATGCCATTTCCCCCATTGTGACATCACAATGCCATTTCCCCCATTGTGATATCACAATGCCGTTTCCCCCATTGTGACATCACAATGCTGTTTTTCCCATTGTGACATCACAATTCCATTTCCCCCATTGTGACATTACAATGCCGTTTTCCCCATTGTGACATCACAATGCCCTTTCCCCCATTGTGACATTACAATGCAGTTTTCCCAATTGTGACATCGCAATGCCCTTTCCCCCATTGTGACATCACAATGCCGTTTTCCACATTGTGACATCACAATGCCCTTTCCCCCATTGTGAAATCACAATGCCATTTCCCCCATTGTGACATTACAATGCTGTTTTCCCTATTGTGACATCACAATGCTCTTTCCCCCATTGTGACATCACAATGCCATTTCACCCATTGTGACATCACAATGCCATTTCCCCCATTGTGACATCACAATGCCATTTCCCCCATTGTGATATCACAATGCCATTTCCCCCATTGTGACATCACAATGCCATTTCCCCCATTGTGACATCACAATGCCGTTTTCTGCATTGTGACATCACAATGCCCTTTCCCCCATTCTGACATCACAATGCAGTTTTCCCCATTGTGACATCGCAATGCCCTTTCCCCCATTGTGACATCACAATGCCATTTTCCCCATTGTGACATCACAATGCCCTTTCCCCCATTGTGACATCACAATGCCATTTCCCCCATTGTGACATCACAATGCCGTTTTCCCTATTGTGACATCACAATGCCCTTTCCCCCATTGTGACATCACAATGCCGTTTCCCCCATTGTGACATCACAATGCAGTTTACCCCATTGTGACATCACAATGCCCTTTCCCCCATTGTGACATCACAATGCCGTTTTTTCCCATTGTGACATCACAATGCCCTTTTCCCCATTGTGACATCACAATGCCATTTCCCCCAGTGTGACATCACAATGCCATTTCCCCCATTGTGACATCACAATGCCATTTCCCCCATTGTGACATCACAATGCAGTTTACCCCATTGTGACATCACAATGCCCTTTCCCCCATTGTGACATCACAATGCCGTTTTCCCCATTGGGACATCACAATGCCGTTTCCCCCATTGTGACATCACAATGTCCTTTCCCCCATTGTGACATCACAATGCCCTTTCCCCCATTGTGACATCACAATGCCCTCTCCCCCATTGTGACATCACAATGCAGTTTTCCCCATTGTGACATCACAATGTGCTTTCCCCCATTGTGACATCACAATGCCCTTTCCCCCATTGTGACATCACAATGCCATTTCCCCCATTGTGACATCACAATGCCGTTGCCCCATTGTGACAACACAATGCAGTTTACCCCATTGTGACATCACAATGCCATTTCCCCCAGTGTGACATCACAATGCCATTTCCCCCATTGTGACATCACAATGCCGTTTTCCCTATTGTGACATCACAATGCCCTTTCCCCCATTGTGACATCACAATGCCATTTCCCCCATTGTGACATCACAATGCCGTTTCCCCCATTGTGACATCACAATGCAGTTTACCCCATTGTGACATCACAATGCAGTTTACCCCATTGTGACATCACAATGCCCTTTCCCCCATTGTGACATCACAATGCCGTTTTCCCTACTGTGACATCACAATGCCATTTCCCCCATTGTGACATCACAATGCCGTTTCCCCCATTGTGACATCAGAATGCAGTTTACCCCATTGTGACATCACAATGCCCTTTCCCCCATTGTGACATCACAATGCCGTTTCCCTATTGTGACATCACAATGCCATTTCCTCCATTGTGACATCACAATGCCCTTTCCCCATTGTGACATCACAATGCCATTTACCCCATTGTGACATCACAATGCCATTTCCCCCATTGTGACATCACAATGCAGTTAACCACATTGTGACATCAGAATGCCCTTTCCCCCATTGTGACATCACAATGCTGTTTTCCCTATTGTGACATCACAATGCCATTTCCCACATTGTGACATCACAATGCAGTTTTCCCCATTGTGACATCACAATGCAGTTTCCCCCATTGTGACATCACAATGCCGTTTTCCGCATTGTGACATCACAATGCCCTTTCCCCCATTGTGACATCACAATGCAGTTTACCCCATTGTGACATCACAATGCCCTTTCCCCCATTGTGACATCACAATGCAGTTTACCCCATTGTGACATCACAATGCCCTTTCCCCCATTGTGACATCACAATGCCATTTCCCCCATTGTGACATCACAATGCCGTTTCCCCCATTGTGACATCACAATGCCATTTCCCCCATTGTGACATCACAATGCCATTTCCCCCATTGTGACATCACAATGCCATTTCCCCCATTGTGACATCACAATGCCATTTCCCCCATTGTGACATCACAATGCCATTTCCCCCATTGTGACATCACAATGCCGTTTCCCCCATTGTGACATCACAATGCAGTTTACCACATTGTGACATCACAATGCCCTTTCCCCCATTGTGACATCGCAATGCCGTTTTCCCTATTGTGACATCACAATGCCATTTCCTCCATTGTGACATCACAATGCCCTTTCCCCATTGTGATATCACAATGCCGTTTCCCCCATTGTGACATCACAATGCTGTTTTTCCCATTGTGACATCACAATTCCATTTCCCCCATTGTGACATTACAATGCCGTTTTCCCCATTGTGACATCACAATGCCCTTTCCCCATTGTGATATCACAATGCCGTTTCCCCCATTGTGACATCACAATGCTGTTTTTCCCATTGTGACATCACAATTCCATTTCCCCCATTGTGACATTACAATGCCGTTTTCCCCATTGTGACATCACAATGCCCTTTCCCCCATTGTGACATCACAATGCAGTTTTCCCCATTGTGACATCGCAATGCCCTTTCCCCCATTGTGACATCACAATGCCGTTTTCCACATTGTGACATCACAATGCCCTTTCCCCCATTGTGGCATCACAATGCCATTTCCCCCATTGTGACATTACAATGCCGCTTTCCCTATTGTGACATCACAATGCTCTTTCCCCCATTGTGACATCACAATGCCATTTCACCCATTGTGACATCACAATGCCATTTCCCCATTGTGACATCACAATGCCATTTCCCCCATTGTGATATCACAATGCCATTTCCCCCATTGTGACATCACAATGCCATTTCCCCCATTGTGACATCACAATGCCGTTTTCTGCATTGTGACATCACAATGCCCTTTCCCCCATTCTGACATCACAATGCAGTTTTCCCCATTGTGACATCGCAATGCCCTTTCCCCCATTGTGACATCACAATGCCATTTCCCCCATTGTGATATCACAATGCCGTTTCCCCCATTGTGACATCACAATGCTGTTTTTCCCATTGTGACATCACAATTCCATTTCCCCCATTGTGACATTACAATGCCGTTTTCCCCATTGTGACATCACAATGCCCTTTCCCCCATTGTGACATCACAATGCAGTTTTCCCAATTGTGACATCGCAATGCCCTTTCCCCCATTGTGACATCACAATGCCGTTTTCCACATTGTGACATCACAATGCCCTTTCCCCCATTGTGAAATCACAATGCCATTTCCCCCATTGTGACATTACAATGCTGTTTTCCCTATTGTGACATCACAATGCTCTTTCCCCCATTGTGACATCACAATGCCATTTCACCCATTGTGACATCACAATGCCATTTCCCCCATTGTGACATCACAATGCCATTTCCCCCATTGTGATATCACAATGCCATTTCCCCCATTGTGACATCACAATGCCATTTCCCCCATTGTGACATCACAATGCCGTTTTCTGCATTGTGACATCACAATGCCCTTTCCCCCATTCTGACATCACAATGCAGTTTTCCCCATTGTGACATCGCAATGCCCTTTCCCCCATTGTGACATCACAATGCCATTTTCCCCATTGTGACATCACAATGCCCTTTCCCCCATTGTGACATCACAATGCCATTTCCCCCATTGTGACATCACAATGCCGTTTTCCCTATTGTGACATCACAATGCCCTTTCCCCCATTGTGACATCACAATGCCGTTTCCCCCATTGTGACATCACAATGCAGTTTACCCCATTGTGACATCACAATGCCCTTTCCCCCATTGTGACATCACAATGCCGTTTTTTCCCATTGTGACATCACAATGCCCTTTTCCCCATTGTGACATCACAATGCCATTTCCCCCAGTGTGACATCACAATGCCATTTCCCCCATTGTGACATCACAATGCCATTTCCCCCATTGTGACATCACAATGCAGTTTACCCCATTGTGACATCACAATGCCCTTTCCCCCATTGTGACATCACAATGCCGTTTTCCCCATTGGGACATCACAATGCCGTTTCCCCCATTGTGACATCACAATGTCCTTTCCCCCATTGTGACATCACAATGCCCTTTCCCCCATTGTGACATCACAATGCCCTCTCCCCCATTGTGACATCACAATGCAGTTTTCCCCATTGTGACATCACAATGTGCTTTCCCCCATTGTGACATCACAATGCCCTTTCCCCCATTGTGACATCACAATGCCATTTCCCCCATTGTGACATCACAATGCCGTTGCCCCATTGTGACAACACAATGCAGTTTACCCCATTGTGACATCACAATGCCATTTCCCCCAGTGTGACATCACAATGCCATTTCCCCCATTGTGACATCACAATGCCGTTTTCCCTATTGTGACATCACAATGCCCTTTCCCCCATTGTGACATCACAATGCCATTTCCCCCATTGTGACATCACAATGCCGTTTCCCCCATTGTGACATCACAATGCAGTTTACCCCATTGTGACATCACAATGCAGTTTACCCCATTGTGACATCACAATGCCCTTTCCCCCATTGTGACATCACAATGCCGTTTTCCCTACTGTGACATCACAATGCCATTTCCCCCATTGTGACATCACAATGCCGTTTCCCCCATTGTGACATCAGAATGCAGTTTACCCCATTGTGACATCACAATGCCCTTTCCCCCATTGTGACATCACAATGCCGTTTCCCTATTGTGACATCACAATGCCATTTCCTCCATTGTGACATCACAATGCCCTTTCCCCATTGTGACATCACAATGCCATTTACCCCATTGTGACATCACAATGCCATTTCCCCCATTGTGACATCACAATGCAGTTAACCACATTGTGACATCAGAATGCCCTTTCCCCCATTGTGACATCACAATGCTGTTTTCCCTATTGTGACATCACAATGCCATTTCCCACATTGTGACATCACAATGCAGTTTTCCCCATTGTGACATCACAATGCAGTTTCCCCCATTGTGACATCACAATGCCGTTTTCCGCATTGTGACATCACAATGCCCTTTCCCCCATTGTGACATCACAATGCAGTTTACCCCATTGTGACATCACAATGCCCTTTCCCCCATTGTGACATCACAATGCAGTTTACCCCATTGTGACATCACAATGCCCTTTCCCCCATTGTGACATCACAATGCCATTTCCCCCATTGTGACATCACAATGCCGTTTCCCCCATTGTGACATCACAATGCCATTTCCCCCATTGTGACATCACAATGCCATTTCCCCCATTGTGACATCACAATGCCATTTCCCCCATTGTGACATCACAATGCCATTTCCCCCATTGTGACATCACAATGCCATTTCCCCCATTGTGACATCACAATGCCGTTTCCCCCATTGTGACATCACAATGCAGTTTACCACATTGTGACATCACAATGCCCTTTCCCCCATTGTGACATCGCAATGCCGTTTTCCCTATTGTGACATCACAATGCCATTTCCTCCATTGTGACATCACAATGCCCTTTCCCCATTGTGATATCACAATGCCGTTTCCCCCATTGTGACATCACAATGCTGTTTTTCCCATTGTGACATCACAATTCCATTTCCCCCATTGTGACATTACAATGCCGTTTTCCCCATTGTGACATCACAATGCCCTTTCCCCATTGTGATATCACAATGCCGTTTCCCCCATTGTGACATCACAATGCTGTTTTTCCCATTGTGACATCACAATTCCATTTCCCCCATTGTGACATTACAATGCCGTTTTCCCCATTGTGACATCACAATGCCCTTTCCCCCATTGTGACATCACAATGCAGTTTTCCCCATTGTGACATCGCAATGCCCTTTCCCCCATTGTGACATCACAATGCCGTTTTCCACATTGTGACATCACAATGCCCTTTCCCCCATTGTGGCATCACAATGCCATTTCCCCCATTGTGACATTACAATGCCGCTTTCCCTATTGTGACATCACAATGCTCTTTCCCCCATTGTGACATCACAATGCCATTTCACCCATTGTGACATCACAATGCCATTTCCCCATTGTGACATCACAATGCCATTTCCCCCATTGTGATATCACAATGCCATTTCCCCCATTGTGACATCACAATGCCATTTCCCCCATTGTGACATCACAATGCCGTTTTCTGCATTGTGACATCACAATGCCCTTTCCCCCATTCTGACATCACAATGCAGTTTTCCCCATTGTGACATCGCAATGCCCTTTCCCCCATTGTGACATCACAATGCCATTTTCCCCATTGTGACATCACAATGCCCTTTCCCCCATTGTGACATCACAATGCCATTTCCCCCATTGTGATATCACAATGCCGTTTTCCCTATTGTGACATCACAATGCCCTTTCCCCCATTGTGACATCACAATGCCGTTTCCCCCATTGTGACATCAGAATGCAGTTTACCCCATTGTGACATCACAATGCCCTTTCCCCCATTGTGACATCACAATGCCATTTCCCCCATTGTGACATCACAATGCAGTTTACCCCATTGTGACATCACAATGCCCTTTCCCCCATTGTGACATCACAATGCAGTTTACCCCATTGTGACATCACAATGCCCTTTCCCCCATTGTGACATCACAATGCCATTTCCCCCATTGTGACATCACAATGCCGTTAACCCCTTTGTGACATCACAATGCCGTTTCCCCCATTGTGACATCACAATGCCATTTCCCCCATTGTGACATCACAATGCCATTTCCCCCATTGTGACATCACAATGCCATTTCCCCCATTGTGACATCACAATGCCGTTTTCTGCATTGTGACATCACAATGCCCTTTCCCCCATTCTGACATCACAATGCAGTTTTCCCCATTGTGACATCGCAATGCCCTTTCCCCCATTGTGACATCACAATGCCATTTTCCCCATTGTGACATCACAATGCCCTTTCCCCCATTGTGACATCACAATGCCATTTCCCCCATTGTGATATCACAATGCCGTTTTCCCTATTGTGACATCACAATGCCCTTTCCCCCATTGTGACATCACAATGCCCTTTCCCCCATTGTGACATCACAATGCTGTTTCCCCCATTGTGACATCAGAATGCAGTTTACCCCATTGTGACATCACAATGCCCTTTCCCCCATTGTGACATCACAATGCAATTTCCCCCATTGTGACATCACAATGCAGTTTACCCCATTGTGACATCACAATGCCCTTTCCCCCATTGTGACATCACAATGCAGTTTACCCCATTGTGACATCACAATGCCCTTTCCCCCATTGTGACATCACAATGCCATTTCCCCCATTGTGACATCACAATGCCGTTTCCCCCATTGTGACATCACAATGCCGTTTCCCCCATTGTGACATCACAATGCCATTTCCCCCATTGTGACATCACAATGCCATTTCCCCCATTGTGACATCACAATGCCATTTCCCCCATTGTGACATCACAATGCCATTTCCCCCATTGTGACATCACAATGCCATTTCCCCCATTGTGACATCACAATGCCGTTTCCCCCATTGTGACATCACAATGCAGTTTACCACATTGTGACATCACAATGCCCTTTCCCCCATTGTGACATCGCAATGCCGTTTTCCCTATTGTGACATCACAATGCCATTTCCTCCATTGTGACATCACAATGCCCTTTCCCCATTGTGATATCACAATGCCGTTTCCCCCATTGTGACATCACAATGCTGTTTTTCCCATTGTGACATCACAATTCCATTTCCCCCATTGTGACATTACAATGCCGTTTTCCCCATTGTGACATCACAATGCCCTTTCCCCATTGTGATATCACAATGCCGTTTCCCCCATTGTGACATCACAATGCTGTTTTCCCATTGTGACATCACAATTCCATTTCCCCCATTGTGACATTACAATGCCGTTTTCCCCATTGTGACATCACAATGCCCTTTCCCCCATTGTGACATCACAATGCAGTTTTCCCCATTGTGACATCGCAATGCCCTTTCCCCCATTGTGACATCACAATGCCGTTTTCCACATTGTGACATCACAATGCCCTTTCCCCCATTGTGGCATCACAATGCCATTTCCCCCATTGTGACATTACAATGCCGTTTTCCCTATTGTGACATCACAATGCTCTTTCCCCCATTGTGACATCACAATGCCATTTCACCCATTGTGACATCACAATGCCATTTCCCCATTGTGACATCACAATGCCATTTCCCCCATTGTGATATCACAATGCCATTTCCCCCATTGTGACATCACAATGCCATTTCCCCCATTGTGACATCACAATGCCGTTTTCTGCATTGTGACATCACAATGCCCTTTCCCCCATTCTGACATCACAATGCAGTTTTCCCCATTGTGACATCGCAATGCCCTTTCCCCCATTGTGACATCACAATGCCATTTTCCCCATTGTGACATCACAATGCCCTTTCCCCCATTGTGACATCACAATGCCATTTCCCCCATTGTGATATCACAATGCCGTTTTCCCTATTGTGACATCACAATGCCCTTTCCCCCATTGTGACATCACAATGCCGTTTCCCCCATTGTGACATCAGAATGCAGTTTACCCCATTGTGACATCACAATGCCCTTTCCCCCATTGTGACATCACAATGCCATTTCCCCCATTGTGACATCACAATGCAGTTTACCCCATTGTGACATCACAATGCCCTTTCCCCCATTGTGACATCACAATGCAGTTTACCCCATTGTGACATCACAATGCCCTTTCCCCCATTGTGACATCACAATGCCATTTCCCCCATTGTGACATCACAATGCCGTTAACCCCCTTTGTGACATCACAATGCCGTTTCCCCCATTGTGACATCACAATGCCATTTCCCCCATTGTGACATCACAATGCCATTTCCCCCATTGTGACATCACAATGCCATTTCCCCCATTGTGACATCACAATGCTGTTTTCTGCATTGTGACATCACAATGCCCTTTCCCCCATTCTGACATCACAATGCAGTTTTCCCCATTGTGACATCGCAATGCCCTTTCCCCCATTGTGACATCACAATGCCATTTTCCCCATTGTGACATCACAATGCCCTTTCCCCCATTGTGACATCACAATGCCATTTCCCCCATTGTGATATCACAATGCCGTTTTCCCTATTGTGACATCACAATGCCCTTTCCCCCATTGTGACATCACAATGCCCTTTCCCCCATTGTGACATCACAATGCTGTTTCCCCCATTGTGACATCAGAATGCAGTTTACCCCATTGTGACATCACAATGCCCTTTCCCCCATTGTGACATCACAATGCCATTTCCCCCATTGTGACATCACAATGCAGTTTACCCCATTGTGACATCACAATGCCCTTTCCCCCATTGTGACATCACAATGCAGTTTACCCCATTGTGACATCACAATGCCCTTTCCCCCATTGTGACATCACAATGCCATTTCCCCCATTGTGACATCACAATGCCGTTTCCCCCATTGTGACATCACAATGCCGTTTCCCCCATTGTGACATCACAATGCCATTTCCCCCATTGTGACATCACAATGCCATTTCCCCCATTGTGACATCACAATGCCATTTCCCCCATTGTGACATCACAATGCCATTTCCCCCATTGTGACATCACAATGCCATTTCCCCCATTGTGACATCACAATGCCATTTCCCCCATTGTGACATCACAATGCCGTTTCCCCCATTGTGACATCACAATGCAGTTTACCACATTGTGACATCACAATGCCCTTTCCCCCATTGTGACATCGCAATGCCGTTTTCCCTATTGTGACATCACAATGCCATTTCCTCCATTGTGACATCACAATGCCATTTCCTCCATTGTGACATCACAATGCCCTTTCCCCATTGTGATATCACAATGCCGTTTCCCCCATTGTGACATCACAATGCTGTTTTTCCCATTGTGACATCACAATTCCATTTCCCCCATTGTGACATTACAATGCCGTTTTCCCCATTGTGACATCACAATGCCCTTTCCCCCATTGTGACATCACAATGCAGTTTTCCCCATTGTGACATCGCAATGCCCTTTCCCCCATTGTGACATCACAATGCCGTTTTCCACATTGTGACATCACAATGCCCTTTCCCCCATTGTGACATCACAATGCCATTTCCCCCATTGTGACATTACAATGCCGTTTTCCCTATTGTGACATCACAATGCTCTTTCCCCCATTGTGACATCACAATGCCATTTCACCCATTGTGACATCACAATGCCATTTCCCCATTGTGACATCACAATGCCATTTCCCCCATTGTGATATCACAATGCCATTTCCCCCATTGTGACATCACAATGCCATTTCCCCCATTGTGACATCACAATGCCGTTTTCTGCATTGTGACATCACAATGCCCTTTCCCCCATTCTGACATCACAATGCAGTTTTCCCCATTGTGACATCGCAATGCCCTTTCCCCCATTGTGACATCACAATGCCATTTCCCCCATTGTGATATCACAATGCCGTTTTCCCTATTGTGACATCACAATGCCCTTTCCCCCATTGTGACATCACAATGCCATTTCCCCCATTGTGATATCACAATGCCGTTTTCCCTATTGTGACATCACAATGCCCTTTCCCCCATTGTGACATCACAATGCCCTTTCCCCCATTGTGACATCACAATGCCGTTTCCCCCATTGTGACATCAGAATGCAGTTTACCCCATTGTGACATCACAATGCCCTTTCCCCCATTGTGACATCACAATGCCATTTCCCCCATTGTGACATCACAATGCAGTTTACCCCATTGTGACATCACAATGCCCTTTCCCCCATTGTGACATCACAATGCAGTTTACCCCATTGTGACATCACAATGCCCTTTCCCCCATTGTGACATCACAATGCCATTTCCCCCATTGTGACATCACAATGCCGTTTCCCCCATTGTGACATCACAATGCCGTTTCCCCCATTGTGACATCACAATGCCATTTCCCCCATTGTGACATCACAATGCCATTTCCCCCATTGTGACATCACAATGCCATTTCCCCCATTGTGACATCACAATGCCATTTCCCCCATTGTGACATCACAATGCCGTTTCCCCATTGTGACATCACAATGCAGTTTACCACATTGTGACATCACAATGCCCTTTCCCCCATTGTGACATCACAATGCCGTTTTCCCTATTGTGACATCACAATGCCATTTCCTCCATTGTGACATCACAATGCCCTTTCCCCATTGTGATATCACAATGCCGTTTCCCCCATTGTGACATCACAATGCTGTTTTTCCCATTGTGATATCACAATGCCGTTTTCCCTATTGTGACATCACAATGCCCTTTCCCCCATTGTGACATCACAATGCCATTTCCCCCATTGTGACATCACAATGCAGTTTACCACATTGTGACATCACAATGCCCTTTCCCCCATTGTGACATCGCAATGCCGTTTTCCCTATTGTGACATCACAATGCCATTTCCTCCATTGTGACATCACAATGCCCTTTCCCCATTGTGATATCACAATGCCGTTTCCCCCATTGTGACATCACAATGCTGTTTTTCCCATTGTGACATCACAATTCCATTTCCCCCATTGTGACATTACAATGCCGTTTTCCCCATTGTGACATCACAATGCCCTTTCCCCCATTGTGACATCACAATGCAGTTTTCCCCATTGTGACATCGCAATGCCCTTTCCCCCATTGTGACATCACAATGCCGTTTTCCACATTGTGACATCACAATGCCCTTTCCCCCATTGTGACATCACAATGCCATTTCCCCCATTGTGACATTACAATGCCGTTTTCCCTATTGTGACATCACAATGCTCTTTCCCCCATTGTGACATCACAATGCCATTTCACCCATTGTGACATCACAATGCCATTTCCCCATTGTGACATCACAATGCCATTTCCCCCATTGTGATATCACAATGCCATTTCCCCCATTGTGACATCACAATGCCATTTCCCCCATTGTGACATCACAATGCCGTTTTCTGCATTGTGACATCACAATGCCCTTTCCCCCATTCTGACATCACAATGCAGTTTTCCCCATTGTGACATCGCAATGCCCTTTCCCCCATTGTGACATCACAATGCCATTTCCCCCATTGTGATATCACAATGCCGTTTTCCCTATTGTGACATCACAATGCCCTTTCCCCCATTGTGACATCACAATGCCATTTCCCCCATTGTGATATCACAATGCCGTTTTCCCTATTGTGACATCACAATGCCCTTTCCCCCATTGTGACATCACAATGCCCTTTCCCCCATTGTGACATCACAATGCCGTTTCCCCCATTGTGACATCAGAATGCAGTTTACCCCATTGTGACATCACAATGCCCTTTCCCCCATTGTGACATCACAATGCCATTTCCCCCATTGTGACATCACAATGCAGTTTACCCCATTGTGACATCACAATGCCCTTTCCCCCATTGTGACATCACAATGCAGTTTACCCCATTGTGACATCACAATGCCCTTTCCCCCATTGTGACATCACAATGCCATTTCCCCCATTGTGACATCACAATGCCGTTTCCCCCCATGTGACATCACAATGCCGTTTCCCCCATTGTGACATCACAATGCCATTTCCCCCATTGTGACATCACAATGCCATTTCCCCCATTGTGACATCACAATGCCATTTCCCCCATTGTGACATCACAATGCCATTTCCCCCATTGTGACATCACAATGCCGTTTCCCCCATTGTGACATCACAATGCAGTTTACCACATTGTGACATCACAATGCCCTTTCCCCCATTGTGACATCACAATGCCGTTTTCCCTATTGTGACATCACAATGCCATTTCCTCCATTGTGACATCACAATGCCCTTTCCCCATTGTGATATCACAATGCCGTTTCCCCCATTGTGACATCACAATGCTGTTTTTCCCATTGTGACATCACAATTCCATTTCCCCCATTGTGACATTACAATGCCGTTTTCCCCATTGTGACATCACAATGCCCTTTCCCCCATTGTGACATCACAATGCAGTTTTCCCCATTGTGACATCGCAATGCCCTTTCCCCCATTGTGACATCACAATGCCGTTTTCCACATTGTGACATCACAATGCCCTTTCCCCCATTGTGACATCACAATGCCATTTCCCCCATTGTGACATTACAATGCCGTTTTCCCTATTGTGACATCACAATGCCATTTCCCCCATTGTGACATCACAATAACGTTTTCCCTATTGTGACATCACAATGCCCTTTCCCCCATTGTGACATCACAATGCCCTTTCCCCCATTGTGACATCACAATGCCATTTCACCCATTGTGACATCACAATGCCATTTCCCCCATTGTGACATCACAATGCCATTTCCCCCATTGTGATATCACAATGCCATTTCCCCCATTGTGACATCACAATGCCATTTCCCCCATTGTGACATCACAATGCCGTTTTCTGCATTGTGACATCACAATGCCCTTTCCCCCATTCTGACATCACAATGCAGTTTTCCCCATTGTGACATCGCAATGCCCTTTCCCCCATTGTGACATCACAATGCCATTTTCCCCATTGTGACATCACAATGCCCTTTCCCCCATTGTGACATCACAATGCCATTTCCCCCATTGTGACATCACAATGCCGTTTTCCCTATTGTGACATCACAATGCCCTTTCCCCCATTGTGACATCACAATGCCGTTTCCCCCATTGTGACATCACAATGCAGTTTACCCCATTGTGACATCACAATGCCCTTTCCCCCATTGTGACATCACAATGCCGTTTTTTTCCCATTGTGACATCACAATGCCCTTTTCCCCATTGTGACATCACAATGCCATTTCCCCCAGTGTGACATCACAATGCCATTTCCCCCATTGTGACATCACAATGCCATTTCCCCCATTGTGACATCACAATGCAGTTTACCCCATTGTGACATCACAATGCCCTTTCCCCCATTGTGACATCACAATGCCGTTTTCCCCATTGGGACATCACAATGCCGTTTCCCCCATTGTGACATCACAATGTCCTTTCCCCCATTGTGACATCACAATGCCCTTTCCCCCATTGTGACATCACAATGCCCTCTCCCCCATTGTGACATCACAATGCAGTTTTCCCCATTGTGACATCACAATGTGCTTTCCCCCATTGTGACATCACAATGCCCTTTCCCCCATTGTGACATCACAATGCCATTTCCCCCATTGTGACATCACAATGCCGTTGCCCCATTGTGACAACACAATGCAGTTTACCCCATTGTGACATCACAATGCCATTTCCCCCAGTGTGACATCACAATGCCATTTCCCCCATTGTGACATCACAATGCCGTTTTCCCTATTGTGACATCACAATGCCCTTTCCCCCATTGTGACATCACAATGCCATTTCCCCCATTGTGACATCACAATGCCGTTTCCCCCATTGTGACATCACAATGCAGTTTACCCCATTGTGACATCACAATGCCCTTTCCCCCATTGTGACATCACAATGCCGTTTCCCCCATTGTGACATCACAATGCAGTTTACCCCATTGTGACATCACAATGCCCTTTCCCCCATTGTGACATCACAATGCCGTTTTCCCTACTGTGACATCACAATGCCCTTTCCCCATTGTGACATCACAATGCCATTTCCCCCATTGTGACATCACAATGCCGTTTCCCCCATTGTGACATCAGAATGCAGTTTACCCCATTGTGACATCACAATGCCCTTTCCCCCATTGTGACATCACAATGCCGTTTCCCTATTGTGACATCACAATGCCATTTCCTCCATTGTGACATCACAATGCCCTTTCCCCATTGTGACATCACAATGCCATTTACCCCATTGTGACATCACAATGCCATTTCCCCCATTGTGACATCACAATGCAGTTAACCACATTGTGACATCAGAATGCCCTTTCCCCCATTGTGACATCACAATGCTGTTTTCCCTATTGTGACATCACAATGCCATTTCCCACATTGTGACATCACAATGCAGTTTTCCCCATTGTGACATCACAATGCAGTTTCCCCCATTGTGACATCACAATGCCGTTTTCCGCATTGTGACATCACAATGCCCTTTCCCCCATTGTGACATCACAATGCAGTTTACCCCATTGTGACATCACAATGCCCTTTCCCCCATTGTGACATCACAATGCCATTTCCCCCATTGTGACATCACAATGCCGTTTCCCCCATTGTGACATCACAATGCCATTTCCCCCATTGTGACATCACAATGCCATTTCCCCCATTGTGACATCACAATGCCATTTCCCCCATTGTGACATCACAATGCCATTTCCCCCATTGTGACATCACAATGCCATTTCCCCCATTGTGACATCACAATGCCGTTTCCCCCATTGTGACATCACAATGCAGTTTACCACATTGTGACATCACAATGCCCTTTCCCCCATTGTGACATCGCAATGCCGTTTTCCCTATTGTGACATCACAATGCCATTTCCTCCATTGTGACATCACAATGCCCTTTCCCCATTGTGATATCACAATGCCGTTTCCCCCATTGTGACATCACAATGCTGTTTTTCCCATTGTGACATCACAATTCCATTTCCCCCATTGTGACATTACAATGCCGTTTTCCCCATTGTGACATCACAATGCCCTTTCCCCATTGTGATATCACAATGCCGTTTCCCCCATTGTGACATCACAATGCTGTTTTTCCCATTGTGACATCACAATTCCATTTCCCCCATTGTGACATTACAATGCCGTTTTCCCCATTGTGACATCACAATGCCCTTTCCCCCATTGTGACATCACAATGCAGTTTTCCCCATTGTGACATCGCAATGCCCTTTCCCCCATTGTGACATCACAATGCCGTTTTCCACATTGTGACATCACAATGCCCTTTCCCCCATTGTGGCATCACAATGCCATTTCCCCCATTGTGACATTACAATGCCGTTTTCCCTATTGTGACATCACAATGCTCTTTCCCCCATTGTGACATCACAATGCCATTTCACCCATTGTGACATCACAATGCCATTTCCCCATTGTGACATCACAATGCCATTTCCCCCATTGTGATATCACAATGCCATTTCCCCCATTGTGACATCACAATGCCATTTCCCCCATTGTGACATCACAATGCCGTTTTCTGCATTGTGACATCACAATGCCCTTTCCCCCATTCTGACATCACAATGCAGTTTTCCCCATTGTGACATCGCAATGCCCTTTCCCCCATTGTGACATCACAATGCCATTTTCCCCATTGTGACATCACAATGCCCTTTCCCCCATTGTGACATCACAATGCCATTTCCCCCATTGTGATATCACAATGCCGTTTTCCCTATTGTGACATCACAATGCCCTTTCCCCCATTGTGACATCACAATGCCGTTTCCCCCATTGTGACATCAGAATGCAGTTTACCCCATTGTGACATCACAATGCCCTTTCCCCCATTGTGACATCACAATGCCATTTCCCCCATTGTGACATCACAATGCAGTTTACCCCATTGTGACATCACAATGCCCTTTCCCCCATTGTGACATCACAATGCAGTTTACCCCATTGTGACATCACAATGCCCTTTCCCCCATTGTGACATCACAATGCCATTTCCCCCATTGTGACATCACAATGCCGTTAACCCCTTTGTGACATCACAATGCCGTTTCCCCCATTGTGACATCACAATGCCATTTCCCCCATTGTGACATCACAATGCCATTTCCCCCATTGTGACATCACAATGCCATTTCCCCCATTGTGACATCACAATGCCGTTTTCTGCATTGTGACATCACAATGCCCTTTCCCCCATTCTGACATCATAATGCAGTTTTCCCCATTGTGACATCGCAATGCCCTTTCCCCCATTGTGACATCACAATGCCATTTTCCCCATTGTGACATCACAATGCCCTTTCCCCCATTGTGACATCACAATGCCATTTCCCCCATTGTGATATCACAATGCCGTTTTCCCTATTGTGACATCACAATGCCCTTTCCCCCATTGTGACATCACAATGCCCTTTCCCCCATTGTGACATCACAATGCTGTTTCCCCCATTGTGACATCAGAATGCAGTTTACCCCATTGTGACATCACAATGCCCTTTCCCCCATTGTGACATCACAATGCAATTTCCCCCATTGTGACATCACAATGCAGTTTACCCCATTGTGACATCACAATGCCCTTTCCCCCATTGTGACATCACAATGCAGTTTACCCCATTGTGACATCACAATGCCCTTTCCCCCATTGTGACATCACAATGCCATTTCCCCCATTGTGACATCACAATGCCGTTTCCCCCATTGTGACATCACAATGCCGTTTCCCCCATTGTGACATCACAATGCCATTTCCCCCATTGTGACATCACAATGCCATTTCCCCCATTGTGACATCACAATGCCATTTCCCCCATTGTGACATCACAATGCCATTTCCCCCATTGTGACATCACAATGCCATTTCCCCCATTGTGACATCACAATGCCGTTTCCCCCATTGTGACATCACAATGCAGTTTACCACATTGTGACATCACAATGCCCTTTCCCCCATTGTGACATCGCAATGCCGTTTTCCCTATTGTGACATCACAATGCCATTTCCTCCATTGTGACATCACAATGCCCTTTCCCCATTGTGATATCACAATGCCGTTTCCCCCATTGTGACATCACAATGCTGTTTTTCCCATTGTGACATCACAATTCCATTTCCCCCATTGTGACATTACAATGCCGTTTTCCCCATTGTGACATCACAATGCCCTTTCCCCATTGTGATATCACAATGCCGTTTCCCCCATTGTGACATTACAATGCCGTTTTCCCCATTGTGACATCACAATGCCCTTTCCCCCATTGTGACATCACAATGCAGTTTTCCCCATTGTGACATCGCAATGCCCTTTCCCCCATTGTGACATCACAATGCCGTTTTCCACATTGTGACATCACAATGCCCTTTCCCCCATTGTGGCATCACAATGCCATTTCCCCCATTGTGACATTACAATGCCGTTTTCCCTATTGTGACATCACAATGCTCTTTCCCCCATTGTGACATCACAATGCCATTTCACCCATTGTGACATCACAATGCCATTTCCCCATTGTGACATCACAATGCCATTTCCCCCATTGTGATATCACAATGCCATTTCCCCCATTGTGACATCACAATGCCATTTCCCCCATTGTGACATCACAATGCCGTTTTCTGCATTGTGACATCACAATGCCCTTTCCCCCATTCTGACATCACAATGCAGTTTTCCCCATTGTGACATCGCAATGCCCTTTCCCCCATTGTGACATCACAATGCCATTTTCCCCATTGTGACATCACAATGCCCTTTCCCCCATTGTGACATCACAATGCCATTTCCCCCATTGTGATATCACAATGCCGTTTTCCCTATTGTGACATCACAATGCCCTTTCCCCCATTGTGACATCACAATGCCGTTTCCCCCATTGTGACATCAGAATGCAGTTTACCCCATTGTGACATCACAATGCCCTTTCCCCCATTGTGACATCACAATGCCATTTCCCCCATTGTGACATCACAATGCAGTTTACCCCATTGTGACATCACAATGCCCTTTCCCCCATTGTGACATCACAATGCAGTTTACCCCATTGTGACATCACAATGCCCTTTCCCCCATTGTGACATCACAATGCCATTTCCCCCATTGTGACATCACAATGCCGTTAACCCCCTTTGTGACATCACAATGCCGTTTCCCCCATTGTGACATCACAATGCCATTTCCCCCATTGTGACATCACAATGCCATTTCCCCCATTGTGACATCACAATGCCATTTCCCCCATTGTGACATCACAATGCCGTTTTCTGCATTGTGACATCACAATGCCCTTTCCCCCATTCTGACATCACAATGCAGTTTTCCCCATTGTGACATCGCAATGCCCTTTCCCCCATTGTGACATCACAATGCCATTTTCCCCATTGTGACATCACAATGCCCTTTCCCCCATTGTGACATCACAATGCCATTTCCCCCATTGTGATATCACAATGCCGTTTTCCCTATTGTGACATCACAATGCCCTTTCCCCCATTGTGACATCACAATGCCCTTTCCCCCATTGTGACATCACAATGCTGTTTCCCCCATTGTGACATCAGAATGCAGTTTACCCCATTGTGACATCACAATGCCCTTTCCCCCATTGTGACATCACAATGCCATTTCCCCCATTGTGACATCACAATGCAGTTTACCCCATTGTGACATCACAATGCCCTTTCCCCCATTGTGACATCACAATGCAGTTTACCCCATTGTGACATCACAATGCCCTTTCCCCCATTGTGACATCACAATGCCATTTCCCCCATTGTGACATCACAATGCCGTTTCCCCCATTGTGACATCACAATGCCGTTTCCCCCATTGTGACATCACAATGCCATTTCCCCCATTGTGACATCACAATGCCATTTCCCCCATTGTGACATCACAATGCCATTTCCCCCATTGTGACATCACAATGCCATTTCCCCCATTGTGACATCACAATGCCATTTCCCCCATTGTGACATCACAATGCCATTTCCCCCATTGTGACATCACAATGCCGTTTCCCCCATTGTGACATCACAATGCAGTTTACCACATTGTGACATCACAATGCCCTTTCCCCCATTGTGACATCGCAATGCCGTTTTCCCTATTGTGACATCACAATGCCATTTCCTCCATTGTGACATCACAATGCCATTTCCTCCATTGTGACATCACAATGCCCTTTCCCCATTGTGATATCACAATGCCGTTTCCCCCATTGTGACATCACAATGCTGTTTTTCCCATTGTGACATCACAATTCCATTTCCCCCATTGTGACATTACAATGCCGTTTTCCCCATTGTGACATCACAATGCCCTTTCCCCCATTGTGACATCACAATGCAGTTTTCCCCATTGTGACATCGCAATGCCCTTTCCCCCATTGTGACATCACAATGCCGTTTTCCACATTGTGACATCACAATGCCCTTTCCCCCATTGTGACATCACAATGCCATTTCCCCCATTGTGACATTACAATGCCGTTTTCCCTATTGTGACATCACAATGCTCTTTCCCCCATTGTGACATCACAATGCCATTTCACCCATTGTGACATCACAATGCCATTTCCCCATTGTGACATCACAATGCCATTTCCCCCATTGTGATATCACAATGCCATTTCCCCCATTGTGACATCACAATGCCATTTCCCCCATTGTGACATCACAATGCCGTTTTCTGCATTGTGACATCACAATGCCCTTTCCCCCATTCTGACATCACAATGCAGTTTTCCCCATTGTGACATCGCAATGCCCTTTCCCCCATTGTGACATCACAATGCCATTTCCCCCATTGTGATATCACAATGCCGTTTTCCCTATTGTGACATCACAATGCCCTTTCCCCCATTGTGACATCACAATGCCATTTCCCCCATTGTGATATCACAATGCCGTTTTCCCTATTGTGACATCACAATGCCCTTTCCCCCATTGTGACATCACAATGCCCTTTCCCCCATTGTGACATCACAATGCCGTTTCCCCCATTGTGACATCAGAATGCAGTTTACCCCATTGTGACATCACAATGCCCTTTCCCCCATTGTGACATCACAATGCCATTTCCCCCATTGTGACATCACAATGCAGTTTACCCCATTGTGACATCACAATGCCCTTTCCCCCATTGTGACATCACAATGCAGTTTACCCCATTGTGACATCACAATGCCCTTTCCCCCATTGTGACATCACAATGCCATTTCCCCCATTGTGACATCACAATGCCGTTTCCCCCATTGTGACATCACAATGCCGTTTCCCCCATTGTGACATCACAATGCCATTTCCCCCATTGTGACATCACAATGCCATTTCCCCCATTGTGACATCACAATGCCATTTCCCCCATTGTGACATCACAATGCCATTTCCCCCATTGTGACATCACAATGCCGTTTCCCCCATTGTGACATCACAATGCAGTTTACCACATTGTGACATCACAATGCCCTTTCCCCCATTGTGACATCACAATGCCGTTTTCCCTATTGTGACATCACAATGCCATTTCCTCCATTGTGACATCACAATGCCCTTTCCCCATTGTGATATCACAATGCCGTTTCCCCCATTGTGACATCACAATGCTGTTTTTCCCATTGTGATATCACAATGCCGTTTTCCCTATTGTGACATCACAATGCCCTTTCCCCCATTGTGACATCACAATGCCATTTCCCCCATTGTGACATCACAATGCAGTTTACCACATTGTGACATCACAATGCCCTTTCCCCCATTGTGACATCGCAATGCCGTTTTCCCTATTGTGACATCACAATGCCATTTCCTCCATTGTGACATCACAATGCCCTTTCCCCATTGTGATATCACAATGCCGTTTCCCCCATTGTGACATCACAATGCTGTTTTTCCCATTGTGACATCACAATTCCATTTCCCCCATTGTGACATTACAATGCCGTTTTCCCCATTGTGACATCACAATGCCCTTTCCCCCATTGTGACATCACAATGCAGTTTTCCCCATTGTGACATCGCAATGCCCTTTCCCCCATTGTGACATCACAATGCCGTTTTCCACATTGTGACATCACAATGCCCTTTCCCCCATTGTGACATCACAATGCCATTTCCCCCATTGTGACATTACAATGCCGTTTTCCCTATTGTGACATCACAATGCTCTTTCCCCCATTGTGACATCACAATGCCATTTCACCCATTGTGACATCACAATGCCATTTCCCCATTGTGACATCACAATGCCATTTCCCCCATTGTGATATCACAATGCCATTTCCCCCATTGTGACATCACAATGCCATTTCCCCCATTGTGACATCACAATGCCGTTTTCTGCATTGTGACATCACAATGCCCTTTCCCCCATTCTGACATCACAATGCAGTTTTCCCCATTGTGACATCGCAATGCCCTTTCCCCCATTGTGACATCACAATGCCATTTCCCCCATTGTGATATCACAATGCCGTTTTCCCTATTGTGACATCACAATGCCCTTTCCCCCATTGTGACATCACAATGCCATTTCCCCCATTGTGATATCACAATGCCGTTTTCCCTATTGTGACATCACAATGCCCTTTCCCCCATTGTGACATCACAATGCCCTTTCCCCCATTGTGACATCACAATGCCGTTTCCCCCATTGTGACATCAGAATGCAGTTTACCCCATTGTGACATCACAATGCCCTTTCCCCCATTGTGACATCACAATGCCATTTCCCCCATTGTGACATCACAATGCAGTTTACCCCATTGTGACATCACAATGCCCTTTCCCCCATTGTGACATCACAATGCAGTTTACCCCATTGTGACATCACAATGCCCTTTCCCCCATTGTGACATCACAATGCCATTTCCCCCATTGTGACATCACAATGCCGTTTCCCCCATTGTGACATCACAATGCCGTTTCCCCCATTGTGACATCACAATGCCATTTCCCCCATTGTGACATCACAATGCCATTTCCCCCATTGTGACATCACAATGCCATTTCCCCCATTGTGACATCACAATGCCATTTCCCCCATTGTGACATCACAATGCCGTTTCCCCCATTGTGACATCACAATGCAGTTTACCACATTGTGACATCACAATGCCCTTTCCCCCATTGTGACATCACAATGCCGTTTTCCCTATTGTGACATCACAATGCCATTTCCTCCATTGTGACATCACAATGCCCTTTCCCCATTGTGATATCACAATGCCGTTTCCCCCATTGTGACATCACAATGCTGTTTTTCCCATTGTGACATCACAATTCCATTTCCCCCATTGTGACATTACAATGCCGTTTTCCCCATTGTGACATCACAATGCCCTTTCCCCCATTGTGACATCACAATGCAGTTTTCCCCATTGTGACATCGCAATGCCCTTTCCCCCATTGTGACATCACAATGCCGTTTTCCACATTGTGACATCACAATGCCCTTTCCCCCATTGTGACATCACAATGCCATTTCCCCCATTGTGACATTACAATGCCGTTTTCCCTATTGTGACATCACAATGCCATTTCCCCCATTGTGACATCACAATAACGTTTTCCCTATTGTGACATCACAATGCCCTTTCCCCCATTGTGACATCACAATGCCCTTTCCCCCATTGTGACATCACAATGCCATTTCACCCATTGTGACATCACAATGCCATTTCCCCCATTGTGACATCACAATGCCATTTCCCCCATTGTGATATCACAATGCCATTTCCCCCATTGTGACATCACAATGCCATTTCCCCCATTGTGACATCACAATGCCGTTTTCTGCATTGTGACATCACAATGCCCTTTCCCCCATTCTGACATCACAATGCAGTTTTCCCCATTGTGACATCGCAATGCCCTTTCCCCCATTGTGACATCACAATGCCATTTTCCCCATTGTGACATCACAATGCCATTTTCCCCATTGTGACATCACAATGCCCTTTCCCCCATTGTGACATCACAATGCCATTTCCCCCATTGTGACATCACAATGCCGTTTTCCCTATTGTGACATCACAATGCCCTTTCCCCCATTGTGACATCACAATGCCGTTTCCCCCATTGTGACATCACAATGCAGTTTACCCCATTGTGACATCACAATGCCCTTTCCCCCATTGTGACATCACAATGCCGTTTTTTCCCATTGTGACATCACAATGCCCTTTTCCCCATTGTGACATCACAATGCCATTTCCCCCAGTGTGACATCACAATGCCATTTCCCCCATTGTGACATCACAATGCCATTTCCCCCATTGTGACATCACAATACAGTTTACCCCATTGTGACATCACAATGCCCTTTCCCCCATTGTGACATCACAATGCCGTTTTCCCCATTGGGACATCACAATGCCGTTTCCCCCATTGAGACATCACAATGTCCTTTCCCCCATTGTGACATCACAATGCCCTTTCCCCCATTGTGACATCACAATGCCCTCTCCCCCATTGTGACATCACAATGCAGTTTTCCCCATTGTGACATCACAATGTGCTTTCCCCCATTGTGACATCACAATGCCCTTTCCCCCATTGTGACATCACAATGCCATTTCCCCCATTGTGACATCACAACGCCGTTGCCCCATTGTGACAACACAATGCAGTTTACCCCATTGTGACATCACAATGCCATTTCCCCCAGTGTGACATCACAATGCCATTTCCCCCATTGTGACATCACAATGCCGTTTTCCCTATTGTGACATCACAATGCCCTTTCCCCCATTGTGACATCACAATGCCATTTCCCCCATTGTGACATCACAATGCCGTTTCCCCCATTGTGACATCACAATGCAGTTTACCCCATTGTGACATCACAATGCAGTTTACCCCATTGTGACATCACAATTCCCTTTCCCCCATTGTGACATCACAATGCCGTTTCCCCCATTGTGACATCACAATGCAGTTTACCCCATTGTGACATCACAATGCCCTTTCCCCCATTGTGACATCACAATGCCGTTTTCCCTACTGTGACATCACAATGCCCTTTCCCCATTGTGACATCACAATGCCATTTCCCCCATTGTGACATCACAATGCCGTTTCCCCCATTGTGACATCAGAATGCAGTTTACCCCATTGTGACATCACAATGCCCTTTCCCCCATTGTGACATCACAATGCCGTTTCCCTATTGTGACATCACAATGCCATTTCCTCCATTGTGACATCACAATGCCCTTTCCCCATTGTGACATCACAATGCCATTTCCCCCATTGTGACATCACAATGCAGTTAACCACATTGTGACATCAGAATGCCCTTTCCCCCATTGTGACATCACAATGCTGTTTTCCCTATTGTGACATCACAATGCCATTTCCCACATTGTGACATCACAATGCCTTTTCCCCCATTGTGACATCACAATGCAGTTTTCCCCATTGTGACATCACAATGCAGTTTCCCCCATTGTGACATCACAATGCCGTTTTCCGCATTGTGACATCACAATGCCCTTTCCCCCATTGTGACATCACAATGCAGTGTACCCCATTGTGACATCACAATGCCCTTTCCCCCATTGTGACATCACAATGCCATTTCCCCCATTGTGACATCACAATGCCGTTTCCCCCATTGTGACATCACAATGCCATTTCCCCCATTGTGACATCACAATGCCATTTCCCCCATTGTGACATCACAATGCCATTTCCCCCATTGTGACATCACAATGCCATTTCCCCCATTGTGACATCACAATGCCGTTTCCCCCATTGTGACATCACAATGCAGTTTACCACATTGTGACATCACAATGCCCTTTCCCCCATTGTGACATCGCAATGCCGTTTTCCCTATTGTGACATCACAATGCCATTTCCTCCATTGTGACATCACAATGCCCTTTCCCCATTGTGATATCACAATGCCGTTTCCCCCATTGTGACATTACAATGCCGTTTTCCCCATTGTGACATCACAATGCCCTTTCCCCCAATGTGACATCACAATGCAGTTTTCCCCATTGTGACATCGCAATGCCCTTTCCCCCATTGTGACATCACAATGCCGTTTTCCACATTGTGACATCACAATGCCCTTTCCCCCATTGTGGCATCACAATGCCATTTCCCCCATTGTGACATTACAATGCCGTTTTCCCTATTGTGACATCACAATGCTCTTTCCCCCATTGTGACATCACAATGCCATTTCACCCATTGTGACATCACAATGCCATTTCCCCATTGTGACATCACAATGCCATTTCCCCCATTGTGATATCACAATGCCATTTCCCCCATTGTGACATCACAATGCCATTTCCCCCATTGTGACATCACAATGCCGTTTTCTGCATTGTGACATCACAATGCCCTTTCCCCCATTCTGACATCACAATGCAGTTTTCCCCATTGTGACATCGCAATGTCCTTTCCCCCATTGTGACATCACAATGCCATTTTCCCCATTGTGACATCACAATGCCCTTTCCCCCATTGTGACATCACAATGCCATTTCCCCCATTGTGATATCACAATGCCGTTTTCCCTATTGTGACATCACAATGCCCTTTCCCCCATTGTGACATCACAATGCCCTTTCCCCCATTGTGACATCACAATGCCGTTTCCCCCATTGTGACATCAGAATGCAGTTTACCCCATTGTGACATCACAATGCCCTTTCCCCCATTGTGACATCACAATGCCATTTCCCCCATTGTGACATCACAATGCAGTTTACCCCATTGTGACATCACAATGCCCTTTCCCCCATTGTGACATCACAATGCAGTTTACCCCATTGTGACATCACAATGCCCTTTCCCCCATTGTGACATCACAATGCCATTTCCCCCATTGTGACATCACAATGCCGTTTCCCCCATTGTGACATCACAATGCCGTTTCCCCCATTGTGACATCACAATGCCATTTCCCCCATTGTGACATCACAATGCCATTTCCCCCATTGTGACATCACAATGCCATTTCCCCCATTGTGACATCACAATGCCATTTCCCCCATTGTGACATCACAATGCCATTTCCCCCATTGTGACATCACAATGCCATTTCCCCCATTGTGACATCACAATGCCGTTTCCCCCATTGTGACATCACAATGCAGTTTACCACATTGTGACATCACAATGCCCTTTCCCCCATTGTGACATCGCAATGCCGTTTTCCCTATTGTGACATCACAATGCCATTTCCTCCATTGTGACATCACAATGCCCTTTCCCCATTGTGATATCACAATGCCGTTTCCCCCATTGTGACATTACAATGCCGTTTTCCCCATTGTGACATCACAATGCCCTTTCCCCCATTGTGACATCACAATGCAGTTTTCCCCATTGTGACATCGCAATGCCCTTTCCCCCATTGTGACATCACAATGCCGTTTTCCACATTGTGACATCACAATGCCCTTTCCCCCATTGTGACATCACAATGCCATTTTCCCCATTGTGACATTACAATGCCGTTTTCCCTATTGTGACATCACAATGCTCTTTCCCCCATTGTGACATCACAATGCCATTTCACCCATTGTGACATCACAATGCCATTTCCCCATTGTGACATCACAATGCCATTTCCCCCATTGTGATATCACAATGCCATTTCCCCCATTGTGACATCACAATGCCATTTCCCCCATTGTGACATCACAATGCCGTTTTCTGCATTGTGACATCACAATGCCCTTTCCCCCATTGTGACATCACAATGCAGTTTTCCCCATTGTGACATCGCAATGCCCTTTCCCCCATTGTGACATCACAATGCCATTTCCCCCATTGTGATATCACAATGCCGTTTTCCCTATTGTGACATCACAATGCCCTTTCCCCCATTGTGACATCACAATGCCATTTCCCCCATTGTGATATCACAATGCCGTTTTCCCTATTGTGACATCACAATGCCCTTTCCCCCATTGTGACATCACAATGCCCTTTCCCCCATTGTGACATCACAATGCTGTTTCCCCCATTGTGACATCAGAATGCAGTTTACCCCATTGTGACATCACAATGCCCTTTCCCCCATTGTGACATCACAATGCCATTTCCCCCATTGTGACATCACAATGCAGTTTACCCCATTGTGACATCACAATGCCCTTTCCCCCATTGTGACATCACAATGCAGTTTACCCCATTGTGACATCACAATGCCCTTTCCCCCATTGTGACATCACAATGCCATTTCCCCCATTGTGACATCACAATGCCGTTTCCCCCATTGTGACATCACAATGCCGTTTCCCCCATTGTGACATCACAATGCCATTTCCCCCATTGTGACATCACAATGCCATTTCCCCCATTGTGACATCACAATGCCATTTCCCCCATTGTGACATCACAATGCCATTTCCCCCATTGTGACATCACAATGCCGTTTCCCCCATTGTGACATCACAATGCAGTTTACCACATTGTGACATCACAATGCCCTTTCCCCCATTGTGACATCACAATGCCGTTTTCCCTATTGTGACATCACAATGCCATTTCCTCCATTGTGACATCACAATGCCCTTTCCCCATTGTGATATCACAATGCCGTTTCCCCCATTGTGACATCACAATGCTGTTTTTCCCATTGTGACATCACAATTCCATTTCCCCCATTGTGACATTACAATGCCGTTTTCCCCATTGTGACATCACAATGCCCTTTCCCCCATTGTGACATCACAATGCAGTTTTCCCCATTGTGACATCGCAATGCCCTTTCCCCCATTGTGACATCACAATGCCGTTTTCCACATTGTGACATCACAATGCCCTTTCCCCCATTGTGACATCACAATGCCATTTCCCCCATTGTGACATGACAATGCCGTTTTCCCTATTGTGACATCACAATGCCATTTCCCCCATTGTGACATCACAATGCCGTTTTCCCTATTGTGACATCACAATGCCCTTTCCCCCATTGTGACATCACAATGCCCTTTCCCCCATTGTGACATCACAATGCCATTTCACCCATTGTGACATCACAATGCCATTTCCCCCATTGTGACATCACAATGCCATTTCCCCCATTGTGATATCACAATGCCATTTCCCCCATTGTGACATCACAATGCCATTTCCCCCATTGTGACATCACAATGCCGTTTTCTGCATTGTGACATCACAATGCCCTTTCCCCCATTCTGACATCACAATGCAGTTTTCCCCATTGTGACATCGCAATGCCCTTTCCCCCATTGTGACATCACAATGCCATTTTCCCCATTGTGACATCACAATGCCCTTTCCCCCATTGTGACATCACAATGCCATTTCCCCCATTGTGACATCACAATGCCGTTTTCCCTATTGTGACATCACAATGCCCTTTCCCCCATTGTGACATCACAATGCCGTTTCCCCCATTGTGACATCACAATGCAGTTTACCCCATTGTGACATCACAATGCCCTTTCCCCCATTGTGACATCACAATGCCGTTTTTTCCCATTGTGACATCACAATGCCCTTTTCCCCATTGTGACATCACAATGCCATTTCCCCCAGTGTGACATCACAATGCCATTTCCCCCATTGTGACATCACAATGCCATTTCCCCCATTGTGACATCACAATGCAGTTTACCCCATTGTGACATCACAATGCCCTTTCCCCCATTGTGACATCACAATGCCGTTTTCCCCATTGGGACATCACAATGCCGTTTCCCCCATTGAGACATCACAATGTCCTTTCCCCCATTGTGACATCACAATGCCCTTTCCCCCATTGTGACATCACAATGCCCTCTCCCCCATTGTGACATCACAATGCAGTTTTCCCCATTGTGACATCACAATGTGCTTTCCCCCATTGTGACATCACAATGCCCTTTCCCCCATTGTGACATCACAATGCCATTTCCCCCATTGTGACATCACAATGCCGTTGCCCCATTGTGACAACACAATGCAGTTTACCCCATTGTGACATCACAATGCCATTTCCCCCAGTGTGACATCACAATGCCATTTACCCCATTGTGACATTACAATGCCGTTTTCCCTATTGTGACATCACAATGCCCTTTCCCCCATTGTGACATCACAATGCCATTTCCCCCATTGTGACATCACAATGCCGTTTCCCCCATTGTGACATCACAATGCAGTTTACCCCATTGTGACATCACAATGCAGTTTACCCCATTGTGACATCACAATGCCCTTTCCCCCATTGTGACATCACAATGCAGTTTACCCCATTGTGACATCACAATGCCCTTTCCCCCATTGTGACATCACAATGCCGTTTTCCCTACTGTGACATCACAATGCCCTTTCCCCATTGTGACATCACAATGCCATTTCCCCCATTGTGACATCACAATGCCGTTTCCCCCATTGTGACATCAGAATGCAGTTTACCCCATTGTGACATCACAATGCCCTTTCCCCCATTGTGACATCACAATGCCGTTTCCCTATTGTGACATCACAATGCCATTTCCTCCATTGTGACATCACAATGCCCTTTCCCCATTGTGACATCACAATGCCATTTCCCTCATTGTGACATCACAATGCCATTTCCCCCATTGTGACATCACAATGCAGTTAACCACATTGTGACATCAGAATGCCCTTTCCCCCATTGTGACATCACAATGCTGTTTTCCCTATTGTGACATCACAATGCCATTTCCCACATTGTGACATCACAATGCCTTTTCCCCCATTGTGACATCACAATGCAGTTTTCCCCATTGTGACATCACAATGCAGTTTCCCCAATTGTGACATCACAATGCCGTTTTCCGCATTGTGACATCACAATGCCCTTTCCCCCATTGTGACATCACAATGCAGTGTACCCCATTGTGACATCACAATGCCCTTTCCCCCATTGTGACATCACAATGCCATTTCCCCCATTGTGACATCACAATGCCGTTTCCCCCATTGTGACATCACAATGCCATTTCCCCCATTGTGACATCACAATGCCATTTCCCCCATTGTGACATCACAATGCCATTTCCCCCATTGTGACATCACAATGCCATTTCCCCCATTGTGACATCACAATGCCGTTTCCCCCATTGTGACATCACAATGCAGTTTACCACATTGTGACATCACAATGCCCTTTCCCCCATTGTGACATCGCAATGCCGTTTTCCCTATTGTGACATCACAATGCCATTTCCTCCATTGTGACATCACAATGCCCTTTCCCCATTGTGATATCACAATGCCGTTTCCCCCATTGTGACATCACAATGCTGTTTTCCCATTGTGACATCACAATTCCATTTCCCCCATTGTGACATTACAATGCCGTTTTCCCCATTGTGACATCACAATGCCCTTTCCCCCATTGTGACATCACAATGCAGTTTTCCCCATTGTGACATCGCAATGCCCTTTCCCCCATTGTGACATCACAATGCCGTTTTCCACATTGTGACATCACAATGCCCTTTCCCCCATTGTGGCATCACAATGCCATTTCCCCCATTGTGACATTACAATGCCGTTTTCCCTATTGTGACATCACAATGCTCTTTCCCCCATTGTGACATCACAATGCCATTTCACCCATTGTGACATCACAATGCCATTTCCCCATTGTGACATCACAATGCCATTTCCCCCATTGTGATATCACAATGCCATTTCCCCCATTGTGACATCACAATGCCATTTCCCCCATTGTGACATCACAATGCCGTTTTCTGCATTGTGACATCACAATGCCCTTTCCCCCATTCTGACATCACAATGCAGTTTTCCCCATTGTGACATCGCAATGCCCTTTCCCCCATTGTGACATCACAATGCCATTTTCCCCATTGTGACATCACAATGCCCTTTCCCCCATTGTGACATCACAATGCCATTTCCCCCATTGTGATATCACAATGCCGTTTTCCCTATTGTGACATCACAATGCCATATCCCCCATTGTGACATCACAATGCCCTTTCCCCCATTGTGACATCACAATGCCGTTTCCCCCATTGTGACATCAGAATGCAGTTTACCCCATTGTGACATCACAATGCCCTTTCCCCCATTGTGACATCACAATGCCATTTCCCCCATTGTGACATCACAATGCAGTTTACCCCATTGTGACATCACAATGCCCTTTCCCCCATTGTGACATCACAATGCAGTTTACCCCATTGTGACATCACAATGCCCTTTCCCCCATTGTGACATCACAATGCCATTTCCCCCATTGTGACATCACAATGCCGTTTCCCCCATTGTGACATCACAATGCCGTTTCCCCCATTGTGACATCACAATGCCATTTCCCCCATTGTGACATCACAATGCCATTTCCCCCATTGTGACATCACAATGCCATTTCCCCCATTGTGACATCACAATGCCATTTCCCCCATTGTGACATCACAATGCCATTTCCCCCATTGTGACATCACAATGCCATTTCCCCCATTGTGACATCACAATGCCGTTTCCCCCATTGTGACATCACAATGCAGTTTACCACATTGTGACATCACAATGCCCTTTCCGCCATTGTGACATCGCAATGCCGTTTTCCCTATTGTGACATCACAATGCTCTTTCCCCCATTGTGACATCACAATGCCATTTCACCCATTGTGACATCACAATGCCATTTCCCCATTGTGACATCACAATGCCATTTCCCCCATTGTGATATCACAATGCCATTTCCCCCATTGTGACATCACAATGCCATTTCCCCCATTGTGACATCACAATGCCGTTTTCTGCATTGTGACATCACAATGCCCTTTCCCCCATTCTGACATCACAATGCAGTTTTCCCCATTGTGACATCGCAATGCCCTTTCCCCCATTGTGACATCACAATGCCATTTTCCCCATTGTGACATCACAATGCCCTTTCCCCCATTGTGACATCACAATGCCATTTCCCCCATTGTGATATCACAATGCCGTTTTCCCTATTGTGACATCACAATGCCCTTTCCCCCATTGTGACATCACAATGCCCTTTCCCCCATTGTGACATCACAATGCCGTTTCCCCCATTGTGACATCAGAATGCCGTTTCCCCCATTGTGACATCAGAATGCAGTTTACCCCATTGTGACATCACAATGCCCTTTCCCCCATTGTGACATCACAATGCCATTTCCCCCATTGTGACATCACAATGCAGTTTACCCCATTGTGACATCACAATGCCCTTTCCCCCATTGTGACATCACAATGCAGTTTACCCCATTGTGACATCACAATGCCCTTTCCCCCATTGTGACATCACAATGCCATTTCCCCCATTGTGACATCACAATGCCATTTCCCCCATTGTGACATCACAATGCCGTTTCCCCCATTGTGACATCACAATGCAGTTTACCACATTGTGACATCACAATGCCCTTTCCCCCATTGTGACATCACAATGCCGTTTTCCCTATTGTGACATCACAATGCCATTTCCTCCATTGTGACATCACAATGCCCTTTCCCCATTGTGATATCACAATGCCGTTTCCCCCATTGTGACATCACAATGCTGTTTTTCCCATTGTGACATCACAATTCCATTTCCCCCATTGTGACATTACAATGCCGTTTTCCACATTGTGACATCACAATGCCCTTTCCCCCATTGTGACATCACAATGCCCTTTCCCCCATTGTGACATCACAATGCCATTTCCCCCATTGTGACATCACAATGCCGTTTCCCCCATTGTGACATCACAATGCCGTTTCCCCCATTGTGACATCACAATGCCATTTCCCCCATTGTGACATCACAATGCCATTTCCCCCATTGTGACATCACAATGCCATTTCCCCCATTGTGACATCACAATGCCATTTCCCCCATTGTGACATCACAATGCCGTTTCCCCCATTGTGACATCACAATGCAGTTTACCACATTGTGACATCACAATGCCCTTTCCCCCATTGTGACATCACAATGCCGTTTTCCCTATTGTGACATCACAATGCCATTTCCTCCATTGTGACATCACAATGCCCTTTCCCCATTGTGATATCACAATGCCGTTTCCCCCATTGTGACATCACAATGCTGTTTTTCCCATTGTGACATCACAATTCCATTTCCCCCATTGTGACATTACAATGCCGTTTTCCCCATTGTGACATCACAATGCCCTTTCCCCCATTGTGACATCACAATGCAGTTTTCCCCATTGTGACATCGCAATGCCCTTTCCCCCATTGTGACATCACAATGCCGTTTTCCACATTGTGACATCACAATGCCCTTTCCCCCATTGTGACATCACAATGCCATTTCCCCCATTGTGACATGACAATGCCGTTTTCCCTATTGTGACATCACAATGCCATTTCCCCCATTGTGACATCACAATGCCGTTTTCCCTATTGTGACATCACAATGCCCTTTCCCCCATTGTGACATCACAATGCCCTTTCCCCCATTGTGACATCACAATGCCATTTCACCCATTGTGACATCACAATGCCATTTCCCCCATTGTGACATCACAATGCCATTTCCCCCATTGTGATATCACAATGCCATTTCCCCCATTGTGACATCACAATGCCATTTCCCCCATTGTGACATCACAATGCCGTTTTCTGCATTGTGACATCACAATGCCCTTTCCCCCATTCTGACATCACAATGCAGTTTTCCCCATTGTGACATCGCAATGCCCTTTCCCCCATTGTGACATCACAATGCCATTTTCCCCATTGTGACATCACAATGCCCTTTCCCCCATTGTGACATCACAATGCCATTTCCCCCATTGTGACATCACAATGCCGTTTTCCCTATTGTGACATCACAATGCCCTTTCCCCCATTGTGACATCACAATGCCGTTTCCCCCATTGTGACATCACAATGCAGTTTACCCCATTGTGACATCACAATGCCCTTTCCCCCATTGTGACATCACAATGCCGTTTTTTCCCATTGTGACATCACAATGCCCTTTTCCCCATTGTGACATCACAATGCCATTTCCCCCAGTGTGACATCACAATGCCATTTCCCCCATTGTGACATCACAATGCCATTTCCCCCATTGTGACATCACAATGCAGTTTACCCCATTGTGACATCACAATGCCCTTTCCCCCATTGTGACATCACAATGCCGTTTTCCCCATTGGGACATCACAATGCCGTTTCCCCCATTGAGACATCACAATGTCCTTTCCCCCATTGTGACATCACAATGCCCTTTCCCCCATTGTGACATCACAATGCCCTCTCCCCCATTGTGACATCACAATGCAGTTTTCCCCATTGTGACATCACAATGTGCTTTCCCCCATTGTGACATCACAATGCCCTTTCCCCCCATTGTGACATCACAATGCCCTTTCCCCCATTGTGACATCACAATGCCATTTCCCCCATTGTGACATCACAATGCCGTTGCCCCATTGTGACAACACAATGCAGTTTACCCCATTGTGACATCACAATGCCATTTCCCCCAGTGTGACATCACAATGCCATTTACCCCATTGTGACATTACAATGCCGTTTTCCCTATTGTGACATCACAATGCCCTTTCCCCCATTGTGACATCACAATGCCATTTCCCCCATTGTGACATCACAATGCCGTTTCCCCCATTGTGACATCACAATGCAGTTTACCCCATTGTGACATCACAATGCAGTTTACCCCATTGTGACATCACAATGCCCTTTCCCCCATTGTGACATCACAATGCAGTTTACCCCATTGTGACATCACAATGCAGTTTACCCCATTGTGACATCACAATGCCCTTTCCCCCATTGTGACATCACAATGCCGTTTTCCCTACTGTGACATCACAATGCCCTTTCCCCATTGTGACATCACAATGCCATTTCCCCCATTGTGACATCACAATGCCGTTTCCCCCATTGTGACATCAGAATGCAGTTTACCCCATTGTGACATCACAATGCCCTTTCCCCCATTGTGACATCACAATGCCGTTTCCCTATTGTGACATCACAATGCCATTTCCTCCATTGTGACATCACAATGCCCTTTCCCCATTGTGACATCACAATGCCATTTCCCTCATTGTGACATCACAATGCCATTTCCCCCATTGTGACATCACAATGCAGTTAACCACATTGTGACATCAGAATGCCCTTTCCCCCATTGTGACATCACAATGCTGTTTTCCCTATTGTGACATCACAATGCCATTTCCCACATTGTGACATCACAATGCCTTTTCCCCCATTGTGACATCACAATGCAGTTTTCCCCATTGTGACATCACAATGCAGTTTCCCCAATTGTGACATCACAATGCCGTTTTCCGCATTGTGACATCACAATGCCCTTTCCCCCATTGTGACATCACAATGCAGTGTACCCCATTGTGACATCACAATGCCCTTTCCCCCATTGTGACATCACAATGCCATTTCCCCCATTGTGACATCACAATGCCGTTTCCCCCATTGTGACATCACAATGCCATTTCCCCCATTGTGACATCACAATGCCATTTCCCCCATTGTGACATCACAATGCCATTTCCCCCATTGTGACATCACAATGCCATTTCCCCCATTGTGACATCACAATGCCGTTTCCCCCATTGTGACATCACAATGCAGTTTACCACATTGTGACATCACAATGCCCTTTCCCCCATTGTGACATCGCAATGCCGTTTTCCCTATTGTGACATCACAATGCCATTTCCTCCATTGTGACATCACAATGCCCTTTCCCCATTGTGATATCACAATGCCGTTTCCCCCATTGTGACATCACAATGCTGTTTTTCCCATTGTGACATCACAATTCCATTTCCCCCATTGTGACATTACAATGCCGTTTTCCCCATTGTGACATCACAATGCCCTTTCCCCCATTGTGACATCACAATGCAGTTTTCCCCATTGTGACATCGCAATGCCCTTTCCCCCATTGTGACATCACAATGCCGTTTTCCACATTGTGACATCACAATGCCCTTTCCCCCATTGTGGCATCACAATGCCATTTCCCCCATTGTGACATTACAATGCCGTTTTCCCTATTGTGACATCACAATGCTCTTTCCCCCATTGTGACATCACAATGCCATTTCACCCATTGTGACATCACAATGCCATTTCCCCATTGTGACATCACAATGCCATTTCCCCCATTGTGATATCACAATGCCATTTCCCCCATTGTGACATCACAATGCCATTTCCCCCATTGTGACATCACAATGCCGTTTTCTGCATTGTGACATCACAATGCCCTTTCCCCCATTCTGACATCACAATGCAGTTTTCCCCATTGTGACATCGCAATGCCCTTTCCCCCATTGTGACATCACAATGCCATTTTCCCCATTGTGACATCACAATGCCCTTTCCCCCATTGTGACATCACAATGCCATTTCCCCCATTGTGATATCACAATGCCGTTTTCCCTATTGTGACATCACAATGCCATATCCCCCATTGTGACATCACAATGCCCTTTCCCCCATTGTGACATCACAATGCCGTTTCCCCCATTGTGACATCAGAATGCAGTTTACCCCATTGTGACATCACAATGCCCTTTCCCCCATTGTGACATCACAATGCCATTTCCCCCATTGTGACATCACAATGCAGTTTACCCCATTGTGACATCACAATGCCCTTTCCCCCATTGTGACATCACAATGCAGTTTACCCCATTGTGACATCACAATGCCCTTTCCCCCATTGTGACATCACAATGCCATTTCCCCCATTGTGACATCACAATGCCGTTTCCCCCATTGTGACATCACAATGCCGTTTCCCCCATTGTGACATCACAATGCCATTTCCCCCATTGTGACATCACAATGCCATTTCCCCCATTGTGACATCACAATGCCATTTCCCCCATTGTGACATCACAATGCCATTTCCCCCATTGTGACATCACAATGCCATTTCCCCCATTGTGACATCACAATGCCATTTCCCCCATTGTGACATCACAATGCCGTTTCCCCCATTGTGACATCACAATGCAGTTTACCACATTGTGACATCACAATGCCCTTTCCGCCATTGTGACATCGCAATGCCGTTTTCCCTATTGTGACATCACAATGCCATTTCCTCCATTGTGACATCACAATGCCCTTTCCCCATTGTGATATCACAATGCCGTTTCCCCCATTGTGACATCACAATGCTGTTTTTCCCATTGTGACATCACAATTCCATTTCCCCCATTGTGACATTACAATGCCGTTTTCCCCATTGTGACATCACAATGCCCTTTCCCCCATTGTGACATCACAATGCAGTTTTCCCCATTGTGACATCGCAATGCCCTTTCCCCCATTGTGACATCACAATGCCGTTTTCCACATTGTGACATCACAATGCCCTTTCCCCCATTGTGACATCACAATGCCATTTCCCCCATTGTGACATTACAATGCCGTTTTCCCTATTGTGACATCACAATGCTCTTTCCCCCATTGTGACATCACAATGCCATTTCACCCATTGTGACATCACAATGCCATTTCCCCATTGTGACATCACAATGCCATTTCCCCCATTGTGATATCACAATGCCATTTCCCCCATTGTGACATCACAATGCCATTTCCCCCATTGTGACATCACAATGCCGTTTTCTGCATTGTGACATCACAATGCCCTTTCCCCCATTCTGACATCACAATGCAGTTTTCCCCATTGTGACATCGCAATGCCCTTTCCCCCATTGTGACATCACAATGCCATTTTCCCCATTGTGACATCACAATGCCCTTTCCCCCATTGTGACATCACAATGCCATTTCCCCCATTGTGATATCACAATGCCGTTTTCCCTATTGTGACATCACAATGCCCTTTCCCCCATTGTGACATCACAATGCCCTTTCCCCCATTGTGACATCACAATGCCGTTTCCCCCATTGTGACATCAGAATGCCGTTTCCCCCATTGTGACATCAGAATGCAGTTTACCCCATTGTGACATCACAATGCCCTTTCCCCCATTGTGACATCACAATGCCATTTCCCCCATTGTGACATCACAATGCAGTTTACCCCATTGTGACATCACAATGCCCTTTCCCCCATTGTGACATCACAATGCAGTTTACCCCATTGTGACATCACAATGCCCTTTCCCCCATTGTGACATCACAATGCCATTTCCCCCATTGTGACATCACAATGCCATTTCCCCCATTGTGACATCACAATGCCGTTTCCCCCATTGTGACATCACAATGCAGTTTACCACATTGTGACATCACAATGCCCTTTCCCCCATTGTGACATCACAATGCCGTTTTCCCTATTGTGACATCACAATGCCATTTCCTCCATTGTGACATCACAATGCCCTTTCCCCATTGTGATATCACAATGCCGTTTCCCCCATTGTGACATCACAATGCTGTTTTTCCCATTGTGACATCACAATTCCATTTCCCCCATTGTGACATTACAATGCCGTTTTCCACATTGTGACATCACAATGCCCTTTCCCCCATTGTGACATCACAATGCAGTTTTCCCCATTGTGACATCGCAATGCCCTTTCCCCCATTGTGACATCACAATGCCGTTTTCCACATTGTGACATCACAATGCCCTTTCCCCCATTGTGACATCACAATGCCATTTCCCCCATTGTGACATTACAATGCCGTTTTCCCTATTGTGACATCACAATGCCATTTCCTCCATTGTGACATCACAATGCCCTTTCCCCATTGTGATATCACAATGCCCTTTCCCCCATTGTGACATCACAATGCCATTTCACCCATTGTGACATCACAATGCCATTTCCCCCATTGTGACATCACAATGCCATTTCCCCCATTGTGATATCACAATGCCATTTCCCCCATTGTGACATCACAATGCCCTTTCCCCCATTGTGACATCACAATGCCGTTTTCTGCATTGTGACATCACAATGCCCTTTCCCCCATTCTGACATCACAATGCAGTTTTCCCCATTGTGACATCGCAATGCCCTTTCCCCCATTGTGACATCACAATGCCATTTTCCCCATTGTGACATCACAATGCCCTTTCCCCCATTGTGACATCACAATGCCATTTCCCCCATTGTGACATCACAATGCCGTTTTCCCTATTGTGACATCACAATGCCCTTTCCCCCATTGTGACATCACAATGCCGTTTCCCCCATTGTGACATCACAATGCAGTTTACCCCATTGTGACATCACAATGCCCTTTCCCCCATTGTGACATCACAATGCCGTTTTTCCCATTGTGACATCACAATGCCATTTCCCCCAGTGTGACATCACAATGCCATTTCCCCCATTGTGACATCACAATGCCATTTCCCCCATTGTGACATCACAATGCAGTTTACCCCATTGTGACATCACAATGCCCTTTCCCCCATTGTGACATCACAATGCCGTTTTCCCCATTGGGACATCACAATGCCGTTTCCCCCATTGAGACATCACAATGTCCTTTCCCCCATTGTGACATCACAATGCCCTTTCCCCCATTGTGACATCACAATGCCCTCTCCCCCATTGTGACATCACAATGCCCTTTCCCCCATTGTGACATCACAATGCCATTTCCCCCATTGTGACATCACAATGCCGTTGCCCCATTGTGACAACACAATGCAGTTTACCCCATTGTGACATCACAATGCCATTTCCCCCAGTGTGACATCACAATGCCATTTCCCCCATTGTGACATCACAATGCCGTTTTCCCTATTGTGACATCACAATGCCCTTTCCCCCATTGTGACATCACAATGCCATTTCCCCCATTGTGACATCACAATGCCGTTTCCCCCATTTTGACATCACAATGCAGTTTACCCCATTGTGACATCGCAATGCCCTTTCCCCCATTGTGACATCACAATGCCGTTTCCCCCATTGTGACATCACAATGCAGTTTACCCCATTGTGACATCACAATGCCCTTTCCCCCATTGTGACATCACAATGCCGTTTTCCCTACTGTGACATCACAATGCCCTTTCCCCATTGTGACATCACAATGCCATTTCCCCCATTGTGACATCACAATGCCGTTTCCCCCATTGTGACATCATAATGCAGTTTACCCCATTGTGACATCACAATGCCCTTTCCCCCATTGTGACATCACAATGCTGTTTTCCCTATTGTGACATCACAATGCCATTTCCCACATTGTGACATCACAATGCCTTTTCCCCCATTGTGACATCACAATGCAGTTTTCCCCATTGTGACATCACAATGCAGTTTCCCCCATTGTGACATCACAATGCCGTTTTCCGCATTGTGACATCACAATGCCCTTTCCCCCATTGTGACATCACAATGCAGTGTACCCCATTGTGACATCACAATGCCCTTTCCCCCATTGTGACATCACAATGCCATTTCCCCCATTGTGACATCACAATGCCGTTTCCCCCATTGTGACATCACAATGCCATTTCCCCCATTGTGACATCACAATGCCATTTCCCCCATTGTGACATCACAATGCCATTTCCCCCATTGTGACATCACAATGCCATTTCCCCCATTGTGACATCACAATGCCGTTTCCCCCATTGTGACATCACAATGCAGTTTACCACATTGTGACATCACAATGCCCTTTCCCCCATTGTGACATCGCAATGCCGTTTTCCCTATTGTGACATCACAATGCCATTTCCTCCATTGTGACATCACAATGCCCTTTCCCCATTGTGATATCACAATGCCGTTTCCCCCATTGTGACATCACAATGCTGTTTTTCCCATTGTGACATCACAATTCCATTTCCCCCATTGTGACATTACAATGCCGTTTTCCCCATTGTGACATCACAATGCCCTTTCCCCCATTGTGACATCACAATGCAGTTTTCCCCATTGTGACATCGCAATGCCCTTTCCCCCATTGTGACATCACAATGCCATTTCCCCCATTGTGACATTACAATGCCATTTCACCCATTGTGACATCACAATGCCATTTCCCCATTGTGACATCACAATGCCATTTCACCCATTGTGATATCACAATGCCATTTCCCCCATTGTGACATCACAATGCCATTTCCCCCATTGTGACATCACAATGCCGTTTTCTGCATTGTGACATCACAATGCCCTTTCCCCATTCTGACATCACAATGCAGTTTTCCCCATTGTGACATCGCAATGCCCTTTCCCCCATTGTGACATCACAATGCCATTTTCCCCATTGTGACATCACAATGCCCTTTCCCCCATTGTGACATCACAATGCCATTTCCCCCATTGTGATATCACAATGCCGTTTTCCCTATTGTGACATCACAATGCCCTTTCCCCCATTGTGACATCACAATGCCCTTTCCCCCATTGTGACATCACAATGCCGTTTCCCCCATTGTGACATCAGAATGCAGTTTACCCCATTGTGACATCACAATGCCCTTTCCCCCATTGTGACATCACAATGCCGTTTTCCCCATTCTGACATCACAATGCCCTTTTCCCCATTGTGACATCACAATGCCATTTCCCCCAGTGTGACATCACAATGCCATTTCCCCCATTGTGACATCACAATGCCATTTCCCCCATTGTGACATCACAATGCAGTTTACCCCATTGTGACATCACAATGCCCTTTCCCCCATTGTGACATCACAATGCAGTTTCCCCCATTGTGACATCACAATGCCGTTTTCCGCATTGTGACATCACAATGCCCTTTCCCCCATTGTGACATCACAATGCAGTGTACCCCATTGTGACATCACAATGCCCTTTCCCCCATTGTGACATCACAATGCCATTTCCCCCATTGTAACATCCCAATGCCGTTTCCCCCATTGTGACATCACAATGCCATTTCCCCCATTGTGACATCACAATGCCATTTCCCCCATTGTGACATCACAATGCCATTTCCCCCATTGTGACATCACAATGCCATTTCCCCCATTGTGACATCACAATGCTGTTTCCCCCATTGTGACATCACAATGCAGTTTACCACATTGTGACATCACAATGCCCTTTCCCCCATTGTGACATCGCAATGCCGTTTTCCCTATTGTGACATCACAATGCCATTTCCTCCATTGTGACATCACAATGCCCTTTCCCCATTGTGATATCACAATGCCGTTTCCCCCATTGTGACATCACAATGCTGTTTTTCCCATTGTGACATCACAATTCCATTTCCCCCATTGTGACATTACAATGCCGTTTTCCCCATTGTGACATCACAATGCCCTTTCCCCCATTGTGACATCACAATGCCCTTTCCCCCATTGTGACATCACAATGCAGTTTTCCCCATTGTGACATCGCAATGCCCTTTCCCCCATTGTGACATCACAATGCCGTTTTCCACATTGTGACATCACAATGCCCTTTCCCCCATTGTGGCATCACAATGCCATTTCCCCCATTGTGACATTACAATGCCGTTTTCCCTATTGTGACATCACAATGCTCTTTCCCCCATTGTGACATCACAATGCCATTTCACCCATTGTGACATCACAATGCCATTTCCCCATTGTGACATCACAATGCCATTTCCCCCATTGTGATATCACAATGCCATTTCCCCCATTGTGACATCACAATGCCATTTCCCCCATTGTGACATCACAATGCCGTTTTCTGCATTGTGACATCACAATGCCCTTTCCCCCATTCTGACATCACAATGCAGTTTTCCCCATTGTGACATCGCAATGCCCTTTCCCCCATTGTGACATCACAATGCCATTTTCCCCATTGTGACATCACAATGCCCTTTCCCCCATTGTGACATCACAATGCCATTTCCCCCATTGTGATATCACAATGCCGTTTTCCCTATTGTGACATCACAATGCCCTATCCCCCATTGTGACATCACAATGCCCTTTCCCCCATTGTGACATCACAATGCCGTTTCCCCCATTGTGACATCAGAATGCAGTTTACCCCATTGTGACATCACAATGCCCTTTCCCCCATTGTGACATCACAATGCCATTTTCCCCATTGTGACATCACAATGCCCTTTCCCCCATTGTGACATCACAATGCCATTTCCCCCATTGTGATATCACAATGCCGTTTTCCCTATTGTGACATCACAATGCCCTTTCCCCCATTGTGACATCACAATGCCCTTTCCCCCATTGTGACATCACAATGCCGTTTCCCCCATTGTGACATCAGAATGCAGTTTACCCCATTGTGACATCACAATGCCCTTTCCCCCATTGTGACATCACAATGCCATTTCCCCCATTGTGACATCACAATGCAGTTTACCCCATTGTGACATCACAATGCCCTTTCCCCCATTGTGACATCACAATGCAGTTTACCCCATTGTGACATCACAATGCCCTTTCCCCCATTGTGACATCACAATGCCATTTCCCCCATTGTGACATCACAATGCCGTTTCCCCCATTGTGACATCACAATGCCGTTTCCCCCATTGTGACATCACAATGCCGTTTCCCCCATTGTGACATCACAATGCCATTTCCCCCATTGTGACATCACAATGCCATTTCCCCCATTGTGACATCACAATGCCATTTCCCCCATTGTGACATCACAATGCCATTTCCCCCATTGTGACATCACAATGCCATTTCCCCCATTGTGACATCACAATGCCATTTCCCCCATTGTGACATCACAATGCCGTTTCCCCCATTGTGACATCACAATGCAGTTTACCACATTGTGACATCACAATGCCCTTTCCCCCATTGTGACATCGCAATGCCGTTTTCCCTATTGTGACATCACAATGCCATTTCCTCCATTGTGACATCACAATGCCCTTTCCCCATTGTGATATCACAATGCCGTTTCCCCCATTGTGACATCACAATGCTGTTTTTCCCATTGTGACATCACAATTCCATTTCCCCCATTGTGACATTACAATGCCGTTTTCCCCATTGTGACATCACAATGCCCTTTCCCCCATTGTGACATCACAATGCAGTTTTCCCCATTGTGACATCGCAATGCCCTTTCCCCCATTGTGACATCACAATGCCGTTTTCCACATTGTGACATCACAATGCCCTTTCCCCCATTGTGACATCACAATGCCATTTCCCCCATTGTGACATTACAATGCCGTTTTCCCTATTGTGACATCACAATGCTCTTTACCCCATTGTGACATCACAATGCCATTTCACCCATTGTGACATCACAATGCCATTTCCCCATTGTGACATCACAATGCCATTTCCCCCATTGTGATATCACAATGCCATTTCCCCCATTGTGACATCACAATGCCATTTCCCCCATTGTGACATCACAATGCCGTTTTCTGCATTGTGACATCACAATGCCCTTTCCCCCATTCTGACATCACAATGCAGTTTTCCCCATTGTGACATCGCAATGCCCTTTCCCCCGTTGTGACATCACAATGCCATTTTCCCCATTGTGACATCACAATGCCCTTTCCCCCATTGTGACATCACAATGCCATTTCCCCCATTGTGATATCACAATGCCGTTTTCCCTATTGTGACATCACAATGCCCTTTCCCCCATTGTGACATCACAATGCCCTTTCCCCCATTGTGACATCACAATGCCGTTTCCCCCATTGTGACATCAGAATGCAGTTTACCCCATTGTGACATCACAATGCCCTTTCCCCCATTGTGACATCACAATGCCATTTCCCCCATTGTGACATCACAATGCAGTTTACCCCATTGTGACATCACAATGCCCTTTCCCCCATTGTGACATCACAATGCAGTTTACCCCATTGTGACATCACAATGCCCTTTCCCCCATTGTGACATCACAATGCCATTTCCCCCATTGTGACATCACAATGCCGTTTCCCCCATTGTGACATCACAATGCCGTTTCCCCCATTGTGACATCACAATGCCATTTCCCCCATTGTGACATCACAATGCCATTTCCCCCATTGTGACATCACAATGCCATTTCCCCCATTGTGACATCACAATGCCATTTCCCCCATTGTGACATCACAATGCCGTTTCCCCCATTGTGACATCACAATGCAGTTTACCACATTGTGACATCACAATGCCCTTTCCCCCATTGTGACATCACAATGCCGTTTTCCCTATTGTGACATCACAATGCCATTTCCTCCATTGTGACATCACAATGCCCTTTCCCCATTGTGATATCACAATGCCGTTTCCCCCATTGTGACATCACAATGCTGTTTTTCCCATTGTGACATCACAATTCCATTTCCCCCATTGTGACATTACAATGCCGTTTTCCCCATTGTGACATCACAATGCCCTTTCCCCCATTGTGACATCACAATGCAGTTTTCCCCATTGTGACATCGCAATGCCCTTTCCCCCATTGTGACATCACAATGCCGTTTTCCACATTGTGACATCACAATGCCCTTTCCCCCATTGTGACATCACAATGCCATTTCCCCCATTGTGACATTACAATGCCGTTTTCCCTATTGTGACATCACAATGCCATTTCCTCCATTGTGACATCACAATGCCCTTTCCCCATTGTGATATCACAATGCCCTTTCCCCCATTGTGACATCACAATGCCATTTCACCCATTGTGACATCACAATGCCATTTCCCCCATTGTGACATTACAATGCCATTTCCACCATTGTGATATCACAATGCCATTTCCCCCATTGTGACATCACAATGCCCTTTCCCCCATTGTGACATCACAATGCCGTTTTCTGCATTGTGACATCACAATGCCCTTTCCCCCATTCTGACATCACAATGCAGTTTTCCCCATTGTGACATCGCAATGCCCTTTCCCCCATTGTGACATCACAATGCCATTTTCCCCATTGTGACATCACAATGCCCTTTCCCCCATTGTGACATCACAATGCCATTTCCCCCATTGTGACATCACAATGCCGTTTTCCCTATTGTGACATCACAATGCCCTTTCCCCCATTGTGACATCACAATGCCGTTTCCCCCATTGTGACATCACAATGCAGTTTACCCCATTGTGACATCACAATGCCCTTTCCCCCATTGTGACATCACAATGCCGTTTTTTCCCATTGTGACATCACAATGCCCTTTTCCCCATTGTGACATCACAATGCCATTTCCCCCAGTGTGACATCACAATGCCATTTCCCCCATTGTGACATCACAATGCCATTTCCCCCATTGTGACATCACAATGCACTTTACCCCATTGTGACATCACAATGCCCTTTCCCCCATTGTGACATCACAATGCCGTTTTCCCCATTGGGACATCACAATGCCGTTTCCCCCATTGAGACATCACAATGTCCTTTCCCCCATTGTGACATCACAATGCCCTTTCCCCCATTGTGACATCACAATGCCCTCTCCCCCATTGTGACATCACAATGCAGTTTTCCCCATTGTGACATCACAATGTGCTTCCCCCCATTGTGACATCACAATGCCCTTTCCCCCATTGTGACATCACAATGCCATTTCCCCCATTGTGACATCACAATGCCGTTGCCCCATTGTGACAACACAATGCAGTTTACCCCATTGTGACATCACAATGCCATTTCCCCCAGTGTGACATCACAATGCCATTTCCCCCATTGTGACATCACAATGCCGTTTTCCCTATTATGACATCACAATGCCCTTTCCCCCATTGTGACATCACAATGCCATTTCCCCCATTGTGACATCACAATGCCGTTTCCCCCATTGTGACATCACAATGCAGTTTACCCCATTGTGACATCGCAATGCCCTTTCCCCCATTGTGACATCACAATGCCGTTTCCCCCATTGTGACATCACAATGCAGTTTACCCCATTGTGACATCACAATGCCCTTTCCCCCATTGTGACATCACAATGCCGTTTTCCCTACTGTGACATCACAATGCCCTTTCCCCATTGTGACATCACAATGCCATTTCCCCCATTGTGACATCACAATGCCGTTTCCCCCATTGTGACATCAGAATGCAGTTTACCCCATTGTGACATCACAATGCCCTTTCCCCCATTGTGACATCACAATGCTGTTTTCCCTATTGTGACATCACAATGCCATTTCCCACATTGTGACATCACAATGCCTTTTCCCCCATTGTGACATCACAATGCAGTTTTCCCCATTGTGACATCACAATGCAGTTTCCCCCATTGTGACATCACAATGCAGTTTTCCGCATTGTGACATCACAATGCCCTTTCCCCCATTGTGACATCACAATGCAGTGTACCCCATTGTGACATCACAATGCCCTTTCCCCCATTGTGACATCACAATGCCATTTCCCCCATTGTGACATCACAATGCCGTTTCCCCCATTGTGACATCACAATGCCATTTCCCCCATTGTGACATCACAATGCCATTTCCCCCATTGTGACATCACAATGCCATTTCCCCCATTGTGACATCACAATGCCATTTCCCCCATTGTGACATCACAATGCCGTTTCCCCCATTGTGACATCACAATGCAGTTTACCACATTGTGACATCACAATGCCCTTTCCCCCATTGTGACATCGCAATGCCGTTTTCCCTATTGTGACATCACAATGCCATTTCCTCCATTGTGACATCACAATGCCCTTTCCCCATTGTGACATCACAATGCCATTTCCCCCATTGTGATATCACAATGCCATTTCCCCCATTGTGACATCACAATGCCATTTCCCCCATTGTGACATCACAATGCCGTTTTCTGCATTGTGACATCACAATGCCCTTTCCCCCATTCTGACATCACAATGCAGTTTTCCCCATTGTGACATCGCAATGCCCTTTCCCCCATTGTGACATCACAATGCCATTTTCCCCATTGTGACATCACAATGCCCTTTCCCCCATTGTGACATCACAATGCCATTTCCCCCATTGTGATATCACAATGCCGTTTTCCCTATTGTGACATCACAATGCCCTTTCCCCCATTGTGACATCACAATGCCCTTTCCCCCATTGTGACATCACAATGCCGTTTCCCCCATTGTGACATCAGAATGCAGTTTACCCCATTGTGACATCACAATGTCCTTTCCCCCATTGTGACATCACAATGCCATTTCCCCCATTGTGACATCACAATGCAGTTTACCCCATTGTGACATCACAATGCCCTTTCCCCCATTGTGACATCACAATGCAGTTTACCCCATTGTGACATCACAATGCCCTTTCCCCCATTGTGACATCACAATGCCATTTCCCCCATTGTGACATCACAATGCCGTTTCCCCCATTGTGACATCACAATGCCGTTTCCCCCATTGTGACATCACAATGCCATTTCCCCCATTGTGACATCACAATGCCATTTCCCCCATTGTGACATCACAATGCCATTTCCCCCATTGTGACATCACAATGCCATTTCCCCCATTGTGACATCACAATGCCGTTTCCCCCATTGTGACATCACAATGCAGTTTACCACATTGTGACATCACAATGCCCTTTCCCCCATTGTGACATCACAATGCCGTTTTCCCTATTGTGACATCACAATGCCATTTCCTCCATTGTGACATCACAATGCCCTTTCCCCATTGTGATATCACAATGCCGTTTCCCCCATTGTGACATCACAATGCTGTTTTTCCCATTGTGACATCACAATTCCATTTCCCCCATTGTGACATTACAATGCCGTTTTCCCCATTGTGACATCACAATGCCCTTTCCCCCATTGTGACATCACAATGCAGTTTTCCCCATTGTGACATCGCAATGCCCTTTCCCCCATTGTGACATCACAATGCCGTTTTCCACATTGTGACATCACAATGCCCTTTCCCCCATTGTGACATCACAATGCCATTTCCCCCATTGTGACATTACAATGCCGTTTTCCCTATTGTGACATCACAATGCCATTTCCTCCATTGTGACATCACAATGCCCTTTCCCCATTGTGATATCACAATGCCCTTTCCCCCATTGTGACATCACAATGCCATTTCACCCATTGTGACATCACAATGCCATTTCCCCCATTGTGACATCACAATGCCATTTCCCCCATTGTGATATCACAATGCCATTTCCCCCATTGTGACATCACAATGCCCTTTCCCCCATTGTGACATCACAATGCCGTTTTCTGCATTGTGACATCACAATGCCCTTTCCCCCATTCTGACATCACAATGCAGTTTTCCCCATTGTGACATCGCAATGCCCTTTCCCCCATTGTGACATCACAATGCCATTTTCCCCATTGTGACATCACAATGCCCTTTCCCCCATTGTGACATCACAATGCCATTTCCCCCATTGTGACATCACAATGCCGTTTTCCCTATTGTGACATCACAATGCCCTTTCCCCCATTGTGACATCACAATGCCGTTTCCCCCATTGTGACATCACAATGCAGTTTACCCCATTGTGACATCACAATGCCCTTTCCCCCATTGTGACATCACAATGCCGTTTTTTCCCATTGTGACATCACAATGCCCTTTTCCCCATTGTGACATCACAATGCCATTTCCCCCAGTGTGACATCACAATGCCATTTCCCCCATTGTGACATCACAATGCCATTTCCCCCATTGTGACATCACAATGCAGTTTACCCCATTGTGACATCACAATGCCCTTTCCCCCATTGTGACATCACAATGCCGTTTTCCCCATTGGGACATCACAATGCCGTTTCCCCCATTGAGACATCACAATGTCCTTTCCCCCATTGTGACATCACAATGCCCTTTCCCCCATTGTGACATCACAATGCCCTCTCCCCCATTGTGACATCACAATGCAGTTTTCCCCATTGTGACATCACAATGTGCTTTCCCCCATTGTGACATCACAATGCCCTTTCCCCCATTGTGACATCACAATGCCATTTCCCCCATTGTGACATCACAATGCCGTTGCCCCATTGTGACAACACAATGCAGTTTACCCCATTGTGACATCACAATGCCATTTCCCCCAGTGTGACATCACAATGCCATTTCCCCCATTGTGACATCACAATGCCGTTTTCCCTATTGTGACATCACAATGCCCTTTCCCCCATTGTGACATCACAATGCCATTTCCCCCATTGTGACATCACAATGCCGTTTCCCCCATTGTGACATCACAATGCAGTTTACCCCATTGTGACATCGCAATGCCCTTTCCCCCATTGTGACATCACAATGCCGTTTCCCCCATTGTGACATCACAATGCAGTTTACCCCATTGTGACATCACAATGCCCTTTCCCCCATTGTGACATCACAATGCCGTTTTCCCTACTGTGACATCACAATGCCCTTTCCCCATTGTGACATCACAATGCCATTTCCCCCATTGTGACATCACAATGCCGTTTCCCCCATTGTGACATCAGAATGCAGTTTACCCCATTGTGACATCACAATGCCCTTTCCCCCATTGTGACATCACAATGCTGTTTTCCCTATTGTGACATCACAATGCCATTTCCCACATTGTGACATCACAATGCCTTTTCCCCCATTGTGACATCACAATGCAGTTTTCCCCATTGTGACATCACAATGCAGTTTCCCCCATTGTGACATCACAATGCCGTTTTCCGCATTGTGACATCACAATGCCCTTTCCCCCATTGTGACATCACAATGCAGTGTACCCCATTGTGACATCACAATGCCCTTTCCCCCATTGTGACATCACAATGCCATTTCCCCCATTGTGACATCACAATGCCGTTTCCCCCATTGTGACATCACAATGCCATTTCCCCCATTGTGACATCACAATGCCATTTCCCCCATTGTGACATCACAATGCCATTTCCCCCATTGTGACATCACAATGCCATTTCCCCCATTGTGACATCACAATGCCGTTTCCCCCATTGTGACATCACAATGCAGTTTACCACATTGTGACATCACAATGCCCTTTCCCCCATTGTGACATCGCAATGCCGTTTTCCCTATTGTGACATCACAATGCCATTTCCTCCATTGTGACATCACAATGCCCTTTCCCCATTGTGATATCACAATGCCGTTTCCCCCATTGTGACATCACAATGCTGTTTTTCCCATTGTGACATCACAATTCCATTTCCCCCATTGTGACATTACAATGCCGTTTTCCCCATTGTGACATCACAATGCCCTTTCCCTATTGTGACATCACAATGCTCTTTACCCCATTGTGACATCACAATGCCATTTCACCCATTGTGACATCACAATGCCATTTCCCCATTGTGACATCACAATGCCATTTCCCCCATTGTGATATCACAATGCCATTTCCCCCATTGTGACATCACAATGCCATTTCCCCCATTGTGACATCACAATGCCGTTTTCTGCATTGTGACATCACAATGCCCTTTCCCCCATTCTGACATCACAATGCAGTTTTCCCCATTGTGACATCGCAATGCCCTTTCCCCCGTTGTGACATCACAATGCCATTTTCCCCATTGTGACATCACAATGCCCTTTCCCCCATTGTGACATCACAATGCCATTTCCCCCATTGTGATATCACAATGCCGTTTTCCCTATTGTGACATCACAATGCCCTTTCCCCCATTGTGACATCACAATGCCCTTTCCCCCATTGTGACATCACAATGCCGTTTCCCCCATTGTGACATCAGAATGCAGTTTACCCCATTGTGACATCACAATGCCCTTTCCCCCATTGTGACATCACAATGCCATTTCCCCCATTGTGACATCACAATGCAGTTTACCCCATTGTGACATCACAATGCCCTTTCCCCCATTGTGACATCACAATGCAGTTTACCCCATTGTGACATCACAATGCCCTTTCCCCCATTGTGACATCACAATGCCATTTCCCCCATTGTGACATCACAATGCCGTTTCCCCCATTGTGACATCACAATGCCGTTTCCCCCATTGTGACATCACAATGCCATTTCCCCCATTGTGACATCACAATGCCATTTCCCCCATTGTGACATCACAATGCCATTTCCCCCATTGTGACATCACAATGCCATTTCCCCCATTGTGACATCACAATGCCGTTTCCCCCATTGTGACATCACAATGCAGTTTACCACATTGTGACATCACAATGCCCTTTCCCCCATTGTGACATCACAATGCCGTTTTCCCTATTGTGACATCACAATGCCATTTCCTCCATTGTGACATCACAATGCCCTTTCCCCATTGTGATATCACAATGCCGTTTCCCCCATTGTGACATCACAATGCTGTTTTTCCCATTGTGACATCACAATTCCATTTCCCCCATTGTGACATTACAATGCCGTTTTCCCCATTGTGACATCACAATGCCCTTTCCCCCATTGTGACATCACAATGCAGTTTTCCCCATTGTGACATCGCAATGCCCTTTCCCCCATTGTGACATCACAATGCCGTTTTCCACATTGTGACATCACAATGCCCTTTCCCCCATTGTGACATCACAATGCCATTTCCCCCATTGTGACATTACAATGCCGTTTTCCCTATTGTGACATCACAATGCCATTTCCTCCATTGTGACATCACAATGCCCTTTCCCCATTGTGATATCACAATGCCCTTTCCCCCATTGTGACATCACAATGCCATTTCACCCATTGTGACATCACAATGCCATTTCCCCCATTGTGACATTACAATGCCATTTCCACCATTGTGATATCACAATGCCATTTCCCCCATTGTGACATCACAATGCCCTTTCCCCCATTGTGACATCACAATGCCGTTTTCTGCATTGTGACATCACAATGCCCTTTCCCCCATTCTGACATCACAATGCAGTTTTCCCCATTGTGACATCGCAATGCCCTTTCCCCCATTGTGACATCACAATGCCATTTTCCCCATTGTGACATCACAATGCCCTTTCCCCCATTGTGACATCACAATGCCATTTCCCCCATTGTGACATCACAATGCCGTTTTCCCTATTGTGACATCACAATGCCCTTTCCCCCATTGTGACATCACAATGCCGTTTCCCCCATTGTGACATCACAATGCAGTTTACCCCATTGTGACATCACAATGCCCTTTCCCCCATTGTGACATCACAATGCCGTTTTTTCCCATTGTGACATCACAATGCCCTTTTCCCCATTGTGACATCACAATGCCATTTCCCCCAGTGTGACATCACAATGCCATTTCCCCCATTGTGACATCACAATGCCATTTCCCCCATTGTGACATCACAATGCACTTTACCCCATTGTGACATCACAATGCCCTTTCCCCCATTGTGACATCACAATGCCGTTTTCCCCATTGGGACATCACAATGCCGTTTCCCCCATTGAGACATCACAATGTCCTTTCCCCCATTGTGACATCACAATGCCCTTTCCCCCATTGTGACATCACAATGCCCTCTCCCCCATTGTGACATCACAATGCAGTTTTCCCCATTGTGACATCACAATGTGCTTTCCCCCATTGTGACATCACAATGCCCTTTCCCCCATTGTGACATCACAATGCCATTTCCCCCATTGTGACATCACAATGCCGTTGCCCCATTGTGACAACACAATGCAGTTTACCCCATTGTGACATCACAATGCCATTTCCCCCAGTGTGACATCACAATGCCATTTCCCCCATTGTGACATCACAATGCCGTTTTCCCTATTATGACATCACAATGCCCTTTCCCCCATTGTGACATCACAATGCCATTTCCCCCATTGTGACATCACAATGCCGTTTCCCCCATTGTGACATCACAATGCAGTTTACCCCATTGTGACATCGCAATGCCCTTTCCCCCATTGTGACATCACAATGCCGTTTCCCCCATTGTGACATCACAATGCAGTTTACCCCATTGTGACATCACAATGCCCTTTCCCCCATTGTGACATCACAATGCCGTTTTCCCTACTGTGACATCACAATGCCCTTTCCCCATTGTGACATCACAATGCCATTTCCCCCATTGTGACATCACAATGCCGTTTCCCCCATTGTGACATCAGAATGCAGTTTACCCCATTGTGACATCACAATGCCCTTTCCCCCATTGTGACATCACAATGCTGTTTTCCCTATTGTGACATCACAATGCCATTTCCCACATTGTGACATCACAATGCCTTTTCCCCCATTGTGACATCACAATGCAGTTTTCCCCATTGTGACATCACAATGCAGTTTCCCCCATTGTGACATCACAATGCAGTTTTCCGCATTGTGACATCACAATGCCCTTTCCCCCATTGTGACATCACAATGCAGTGTACCCCATTGTGACATCACAATGCCCTTTCCCCCATTGTGACATCACAATGCCATTTCCCCCATTGTGACATCACAATGCCGTTTCCCCCATTGTGACATCACAATGCCATTTCCCCCATTGTGACATCACAATGCCATTTCCCCCATTGTGACATCACAATGCCATTTCCCCCATTGTGACATCACAATGCCATTTCCCCCATTGTGACATCACAATGCCGTTTCCCCCATTGTGACATCACAATGCAGTTTACCACATTGTGACATCACAATGCCCTTTCCCCCATTGTGACATCGCAATGCCGTTTTCCCTATTGTGACATCACAATGCCATTTCCTCCATTGTGACATCACAATGCCCTTTCCCCATTGTGACATCACAATGCCATTTCCCCCATTGTGATATCACAATGCCATTTCCCCCATTGTGACATCACAATGCCATTTCCCCCATTGTGACATCACAATGCCGTTTTCTGCATTGTGACATCACAATGCCCTTTCCCCCATTCTGACATCACAATGCAGTTTTCCCCATTGTGACATCGCAATGCCCTTTCCCCCATTGTGACATCACAATGCCATTTTCCCCATTGTGACATCACAATGCCATTTCCCCCATTGTGATATCACAATGCCGTTTTCCCTATTGTGACATCACAATGCCCTTTCCCCCATTGTGACATCACAATGCCCTTTCCCCCATTGTGACATCACAATGCCGTTTCCCCCATTGTGACATCAGAATGCAGTTTACCCCATTGTGACATCACAATGTCCTTTCCCCCATTGTGACATCACAATGCCATTTCCCCCATTGTGACATCACAATGCAGTTTACCCCATTGTGACATCACAATGCCCTTTCCCCCATTGTGACATCACAATGCAGTTTACCCCATTGTGACATCACAATGCCCTTTCCCCCATTGTGACATCACAATGCCATTTCCCCCATTGTGACATCACAATGCCGTTTCCCCCATTGTGACATCACAATGCCGTTTCCCCCATTGTGACATCACAATGCCATTTCCCCCATTGTGACATCACAATGCCATTTCCCCCATTGTGACATCACAATGCCATTTCCCCCATTGTGACATCACAATGCCATTTCCCCCATTGTGACATCACAATGCCGTTTCCCCCATTGTGACATCACAATGCAGTTTACCACATTGTGACATCACAATGCCCTTTCCCCCATTGTGACATCACAATGCCGTTTTCCCTATTGTGACATCACAATGCCATTTCCTCCATTGTGACATCACAATGCCCTTTCCCCATTGTGATATCACAATGCCGTTTCCCCCATTGTGACATCACAATGCTGTTTTTCCCATTGTGACATCACAATTCCATTTCCCCCATTGTGACATTACAATGCCGTTTTCCCCATTGTGACATCACAATGCCCTTTCCCCCATTGTGACATCACAATGCAGTTTTCCCCATTGTGACATCGCAATGCCCTTTCCCCCATTGTGACATCACAATGCCGTTTTCCACATTGTGACATCACAATGCCCTTTCCCCCATTGTGACATCACAATGCCATTTCCCCCATTGTGACATTACAATGCCGTTTTCCCTATTGTGACATCACAATGCCATTTCCTCCATTGTGACATCACAATGCCCTTTCCCCATTGTGATATCACAATGCCCTTTCCCCCATTGTGACATCACAATGCCATTTCACCCATTGTGACATCACAATGCCATTTCCCCCATTGTGACATCACAATGCCATTTCCCCCATTGTGATATCACAATGCCATTTCCCCCATTGTGACATCACAATGCCCTTTCCCCCATTGTGACATCACAATGCCGTTTTCTGCATTGTGACATCACAATGCCCTTTCCCCCATTCTGACATCACAATGCAGTTTTCCCCATTGTGACATCGCAATGCCCTTTCCCCCATTGTGACATCACAATGCCATTTTCCCCATTGTGACATCACAATGCCCTTTCCCCCATTGTGACATCACAATGCCATTTCCCCCATTGTGACATCACAATGCCGTTTTCCCTATTGTGACATCACAATGCCCTTTCCCCCATTGTGACATCACAATGCCGTTTCCCCCATTGTGACATCACAATGCAGTTTACCCCATTGTGACATCACAATGCCCTTTCCCCCATTGTGACATCACAATGCCGTTTTTTCCCATTGTGACATCACAATGCCCTTTTCCCCATTGTGACATCACAATGCCATTTCCCCCAGTGTGACATCACAATGCCATTTCCCCCATTGTGACATCACAATGCCATTTCCCCCATTGTGACATCACAATGCAGTTTACCCCATTGTGACATCACAATGCCCTTTCCCCCATTGTGACATCACAATGCCGTTTTCCCCATTGGGACATCACAATGCCGTTTCCCCCATTGAGACATCACAATGTCCTTTCCCCCATTGTGACATCACAATGCCCTTTCCCCCATTGTGACATCACAATGCCCTCTCCCCCATTGTGACATCACAATGCAGTTTTCCCCATTGTGACATCACAATGTGCTTTCCCCCATTGTGACATCACAATGCCCTTTCCCCCATTGTGACATCACAATGCCATTTCCCCCATTGTGACATCACAATGCCGTTGCCCCATTGTGACAACACAATGCAGTTTACCCCATTGTGACATCACAATGCCATTTCCCCCAGTGTGACATCACAATGCCATTTCCCCCATTGTGACATCACAATGCCGTTTTCCCTATTGTGACATCACAATGCCCTTTCCCCCATTGTGACATCACAATGCCATTTCCCCCATTGTGACATCACAATGCCGTTTCCCCCATTGTGACATCACAATGCAGTTTACCCCATTGTGACATCGCAATGCCCTTTCCCCCATTGTGACATCACAATGCCGTTTCCCCCATTGTGACATCACAATGCAGTTTACCCCATTGTGACATCACAATGCCCTTTCCCCCATTGTGACATCACAATGCCGTTTTCCCTACTGTGACATCACAATGCCCTTTCCCCATTGTGACATCACAATGCCATTTCCCCCATTGTGACATCACAATGCCGTTTCCCCCATTGTGACATCAGAATGCAGTTTACCCCATTGTGACATCACAATGCCCTTTCCCCCATTGTGACATCACAATGCTGTTTTCCCTATTGTGACATCACAATGCCATTTCCCACATTGTGACATCACAATGCCTTTTCCCCCATTGTGACATCACAATGCAGTTTTCCCCATTGTGACATCACAATGCAGTTTCCCCCATTGTGACATCACAATGCCGTTTTCCGCATTGTGACATCACAATGCCCTTTCCCCCATTGTGACATCACAATGCAGTGTACCCCATTGTGACATCACAATGCCCTTTCCCCCATTGTGACATCACAATGCCATTTCCCCCATTGTGACATCACAATGCCGTTTCCCCCATTGTGACATCACAATGCCATTTCCCCCATTGTGACATCACAATGCCATTTCCCCCATTGTGACATCACAATGCCATTTCCCCCATTGTGACATCACAATGCCATTTCCCCCATTGTGACATCACAATGCCGTTTCCCCCATTGTGACATCACAATGCAGTTTACCACATTGTGACATCACAATGCCCTTTCCCCCATTGTGACATCGCAATGCCGTTTTCCCTATTGTGACATCACAATGCCATTTCCTCCATTGTGACATCACAATGCCCTTTCCCCATTGTGATATCACAATGCCGTTTCCCCCATTGTGACATCACAATGCTGTTTTTCCCATTGTGACATCACAATTCCATTTCCCCCATTGTGACATTACAATGCCGTTTTCCCCATTGTGACATCACAATGCCCTTTCCCCCATTGTGACATCACAATGCAGTTTTCCCCATTGTGACATCGCAATGCCCTTTCCCCCATTGTGACATCACAATGCCGTTTTCCACATTGTGACATCACAATGCCCTTTCCCCCATTGTGACATCACAATGCCATTTCCCCCATTGTGACATTACAATGCCGTTTTCCCTATTGTGACATCACAATGCTCTTTCCCCCATTGTGACATCACAATGCCATTTCACCCATTGTGACATCACAATGCCATTTCCCCATTGTGACATCACAATGCCATTTCCCCCATTGTGATATCACAATGCCATTTCCCCCATTGTGACATCACAATGCCATTTCCCCCATTGTGACATCACAATGCCGTTTTCTGCATTGTGACATCACAATGCCCTTTCCCCCATTCTGACATCACAATGCAGTTTTCCCCATTGTGACATCGCAATGCCCTTTCCCCCATTGTGACATCACAATGCCATTTTCCCCATTGTGACATCACAATGCCCTTTCCCCCATTGTGACATCACAATGCCATTTCCCCCATTGTGATATCACAATGCCGTTTTCCCTATTGTGACATCACAATGCCCTTTCCCCCATTGTGACATCACAATGCCCTTTCCCCCATTGTGACATCACAATGCCGTTTCCCCCATTGTGACATCAGAATGCAGTTTACCCCATTGTGACATCACAATGCCCTTTCCCCCATTGTGACATCACAATGCCATTTCCCCCATTGTGACATCACAATGCAGTTTACCCCATTGTGACATCACAATGCCCTTTCCCCCATTGTGACATCACAATGCAGTTTACCCCATTGTGACATCACAATGCCCTTTCCCCCATTGTGACATCACAATGCCATTTCCCCCATTGTGACATCACAATGCCGTTTCCCCCATTGTGACATCACAATGCCGTTTCCCCCATTGTGACATCACAATGCCATTTCCCCCATTGTGACATCACAATGCCATTTCCTCCATTGTGACATCACAATGCCCTTTCCCCATTGTGATATCACAATGCCGTTTCCCCCATTGTGACATCACAATGCTGTTTTTCCCATTGTGACATCACAATTCCATTTCCCCCATTGTGACATTACAATGCCGTTTTCCCCATTGTGACATCACAATGCCCTTTCCCCCATTGTGACATCACAATGCAGTTTTCCCCATTGTGACATCGCAATGCCCTTTCCCCCATTGTGACATCACAATGCCGTTTTCCACATTGTGACATCACAATGCCCTTTCCCCCATTGTGACATCACAATGCCATTTCCCCCATTGTGACATTACAATGCCGTTTTCCCTATTGTGACATCACAATGCCATTTCCTCCATTGTGACATCACAATGCCCTTTCCCCATTGTGATATCACAATGCCCTTTCCCCCATTGTGACATCACAATGCCATTTCACCCATTGTGACATCACAATGCCATTTCCCCCATTGTGACATTACAATGCCATTTCCACCATTGTGATATCACAATGCCATTTCCCCCATTGTGACATCACAATGCCCTTTCCCCCATTGTGACATCACAATGCCGTTTTCTGCATTGTGACATCACAATGCCCTTTCCCCCATTCTGACATCACAATGCAGTTTTCCCCATTGTGACATCGCAATGCCCTTTCCCCCATTGTGACATCACAATGCCATTTTCCCCATTGTGACATCACAATGCCCTTTCCCCCATTGTGACATCACAATGCCATTTCCCCCATTGTGACATCACAATGCCGTTTTCCCTATTGTGACATCACAATGCCCTTTCCCCCATTGTGACATCACAATGCCGTTTCCCCCATTGTGACATCACAATGCAGTTTACCCCATTGTGACATCACAATGCCCTTTCCCCCATTGTGACATCACAATGCCGTTTTTTCCCATTGTGACATCACAATGCCCTTTTCCCCATTGTGACATCACAATGCCATTTCCCCCAGTGTGACATCACAATGCCATTTCCCCCATTGTGACATCACAATGCCATTTCCCCCATTGTGACATCACAATGCAGTTTACCCCATTGTGACATCACAATGCCCTTTCCCCCATTGTGACATCACAATGCCGTTTTCCCCATTGGGACATCACAATGCCGTTTCCCCCATTGAGACATCACAATGTCCTTTCCCCCATTGTGACATCACAATGCCCTTTCCCCCATTGTGACATCACAATGCCCTCTCCCCCATTGTGACATCACAATGCAGTTTTCCCCATTGTGACATCACAATGTGCTTTCCCCCATTGTGACATCACAATGCCCTTTCCCCCATTGTGACATCACAATGCCATTTCCCCCATTGTGACATCACAATGCCGTTGCCCCATTGTGACAACACAATGCAGTTTACCCCATTGTGACATCACAATGCCATTTCCCCCAGTGTGACATCACAATGCCATTTCCCCCATTGTGACATCACAATGCCGTTTTCCCTATTGTGACATCACAATGCCCTTTCCCCCATTGTGACATCACAATGCCATTTCCCCCATTGTGACATCACAATGCCGTTTCCCCCATTGTGACATCACAATGCAGTTTACCCCATTGTGACATCGCAATGCCCTTTCCCCCATTGTGACATCACAATGCCGTTTCCCCCATTGTGACATCACAATGCAGTTTACCCCATTGTGACATCACAATGCCCTTTCCCCCATTGTGACATCACAATGCCGTTTTCCCTACTGTGACATCACAATGCCCTTTCCCCATTGTGACATCACAATGCCATTTCCCCCATTGTGACATCACAATGCCGTTTCCCCCATTGTGACATCAGAATGCAGTTTACCCCATTGTGACATCACAATGCCCTTTCCCCCATTGTGACATCACAATGCTGTTTTCCCTATTGTGACATCACAATGCCATTTCCCACATTGTGACATCACAATGCCTTTTCCCCCATTGTGACATCACAATGCAGTTTTCCCCATTGTGACATCACAATGCAGTTTCCCCCATTGTGACATCACAATGCCGTTTTCCGCATTGTGACATCACAATGCCCTTTCCCCCATTGTGACATCACAATGCAGTGTACCCCATTGTGACATCACAATGCCCTTTCCCCCATTGTGACATCACAATGCCATTTCCCCCATTGTGACATCACAATGCCGTTTCCCCCATTGTGACATCACAATGCCATTTCCCCCATTGTGACATCACAATGCCATTTCCCCCATTGTGACATCACAATGCCATTTCCCCCATTGTGACATCACAATGCCATTTCCCCCATTGTGACATCACAATGCCGTTTCCCCCATTGTGACATCACAATGCAGTTTACCACATTGTGACATCACAATGCCCTTTCCCCCATTGTGACATCGCAATGCCGTTTTCCCTATTGTGACATCACAATGCCATTTCCTCCATTGTGACATCACAATGCCCTTTCCCCATTGTGATATCACAATGCCGTTTCCCCCATTGTGACATCACAATGCTGTTTTTCCCATTGTGACATCACAATTCCATTTCCCCCATTGTGACATTACAATGCCGTTTTCCCCATTGTGACATCACAATGCCCTTTCCCCCATTGTGACATCACAATGCAGTTTTCCCCATTGTGACATCGCAATGCTCTTTCCCCCATTGTGACATCACAATGCCGTTTTCCACATTGTGACATCACAATGCCCTTTCCCCCATTGTGACATCACAATGCCATTTCCCCCATTGTGACATTACAATGCCGTTTTCCCTATTGTGACATCACAATGCTCTTTCCCCCATTGTGACATCACAATGCCATTTCACCCATTGTGACATCACAATGCCATTTCCCCATTGTGACATCACAATGCCATTTCACCCATTGTGATATCACAATGCCATTTCCCCCATTGTGACATCACAATGCCATTTCCCCCATTGTGACATCACAATGCCGTTTTCTGCATTGTGACATCACAATGCCCTTTCCCCCATTCTGACATCACAATGCAGTTTTCCCCATTGTGACATCGCAATGCCCTTTCCCCCATTGTGACATCACAATGCCATTTTCCCCATTGTGACATCACAATGCCCTTTCCCCCATTGTGACATCACAATGCCATTTCCCCCATTGTGATATCACAATGCCGTTTTCCCTATTGTGACATCACAATGCCCTTTCCCCCATTGTGACATCACAATGCCCTTTCCCCCATTGTGACATCACAATGCCGTTTCCCCCATTGTGACATCACAATGCAGTTTACCCCATTGTGACATCACAATGCCCTTTCCCCCATTGTGACATCACAATGCCGTTTTCCCCATTGTGACATCACAATGCCCTTTTCCCCATTGTGACATCACAATGCCATTTCCCCCAGTGTGACATCACAATGCCATTTCCCCCATTGTGACATCACAATGCCATTTCCCCCATTGTGACATCACAATGCAGTTTACCCCATTGTGACATCACAATGCCCTTTCCCCCATTGTGACATCACAATGCAGTTTCCCCCATTGTGACATCACAATGCCGTTTTCCGCATTGTGACATCACAATGCCCTTTCCCCCATTGTGACATCACAATGCAGTGTACCCCATTGTGACATCACAATGCCCTTTCCCCCATTGTGACATCACAATGCCATTTCCCCCATTGTGACATCACAATGCCGTTTCCCCCATTGTGACATCACAATGCCATTTCCCCCATTGTGACATCACAATGCCATTTCCCCCATTGTGACATCACAATGCCATTTCCCCCATTGTGACATCACAATGCCATTTCCCCCATTGTGACATCACAATGCCGTTTCCCCCATTGTGACATCACAATGCAGTTTACCACATTGTGACATCACAATGCCCTTTCCCCCATTGTGACATCGCAATGCCGTTTTCCCTATTGTGACATCACAATGCCATTTCCTCCATTGTGACATCACAATGCCCTTTCCCCATTGTGATATCACAATGCCGTTTCCCCCATTGTGACATCACAATGCTGTTTTTCCCATTGTGACATCACAATTCCATTTCCCCCATTGTGACATTACAATGCCGTTTTCCCCATTGTGACATCACGATGCCCTTTCCCCCATTGTGACATCACAATGCAGTTTTCCCCATTGTGACATCGCAATGCCCTTTCCCCCATTGTGACATCACAATGCCGTTTTCCACATTGTGACATCACAATGCCCTTTCCCCCATTGTGGCATCACAATGCCATTTCCCCCATTGTGACATTACAATGCCGTTTTCCCTATTGTGACATCACAATGCTCTTTCCCCCATTGTGACATCACAATGCCATTTCACCCATTGTGACATCACAATGCCATTTCCCCATTGTGACATCACAATGCCATTTCCCCATTGTGACATCACAATGCCATTTCCCCCATTGTGATATCACAATGCCATTTCCCCCATTGTGACATCACAATGCCATTTCCCCCATTGTGACATCACAATGCCCTTTCCCCCATTGTGACATCACAATGCAGTTTTCCCCATTGTGACATCGCAATGCTCTTTCCCCCATTGTGACATCACAATGCCGTTTTCCACATTGTGACATCACAATGCCCTTTCCCCCATTGTGACATCACAATGCCATTTCCCCCATTGTGACATTACAATGCCGTTTTCCCTATTGTGACATCACAATGCTCTTTCCCCCATTGTGACATCACAATGCCATTTCACCCATTGTGACATCACAATGCCATTTCCCCATTGTGACATCACAATGCCATTTCACCCATTGTGATATCACAATGCCATTTCCCCCATTGTGACATCACAATGCCATTTCCCCCATTGTGACATCACAATGCCGTTTTCTGCATTGTGACATCACAATGCCCTTTCCCCCATTCTGACATCACAATGCAGTTTTCCCCATTGTGACATCGCAATGCCCTTTCCCCCATTGTGACATCACAATGCCATTTTCCCCATTGTGACATCACAATGCCCTTTCCCCCATTGTGACATCACAATGCCATTTCCCCCATTGTGATATCACAATGCCGTTTTCCCTATTGTGACATCACAATGCCCTTTCCCCCATTGTGACATCACAATGCCCTTTCCCCCATTGTGACATCACAATGCCGTTTCCCCCATTGTGACATCACAATGCAGTTTACCCCATTGTGACATCACAATGCCCTTTCCCCCATTGTGACATCACAATGCCGTTTTCCCCATTGTGACATCACAATGCCCTTTTCCCCATTGTGACATCACAATGCCATTTCCCCCAGTGTGACATCACAATGCCATTTCCCCCATTGTGACATCACAATGCCATTTCCCCCATTGTGACATCACAATGCAGTTTACCCCATTGTGACATCACAATGCCCTTTCCCCCATTGTGACATCACAATGCAGTTTCCCCCATTGTGACATCACAATGCCGTTTTCCGCATTGTGACATCACAATGCCCTTTCCCCCATTGTGACATCACAATGCAGTGTACCCCATTGTGACATCACAATGCCCTTTCCCCCATTGTGACATCACAATGCCATTTCCCCCATTGTGACATCACAATGCCGTTTCCCCCATTGTGACATCACAATGCCATTTCCCCCATTGTGACATCACAATGCCATTTCCCCCATTGTGACATCACAATGCCATTTCCCCCATTGTGACATCACAATGCCATTTCCCCCATTGTGACATCACAATGCCGTTTCCCCCATTGTGACATCACAATGCAGTTTACCACATTGTGACATCACAATGCCCTTTCCCCCATTGTGACATCGCAATGCCGTTTTCCCTATTGTGACATCACAATGCCATTTCCTCCATTGTGACATCACAATGCCCTTTCCCCATTGTGATATCACAATGCCGTTTCCCCCATTGTGACATCACAATGCTGTTTTTCCCATTGTGACATCACAATTCCATTTCCCCCATTGTGACATTACAATGCCGTTTTCCCCATTGTGACATCACGATGCCCTTTCCCCCATTGTGACATCACAATGCAGTTTTCCCCATTGTGACATCGCAATGCCCTTTCCCCCATTGTGACATCACAATGCCGTTTTCCACATTGTGACATCACAATGCCCTTTCCCCCATTGTGGCATCACAATGCCATTTCCCCCATTGTGACATTACAATGCCGTTTTCCCTATTGTGACATCACAATGCTCTTTCCCCCATTGTGACATCACAATGCCATTTCACCCATTGTGACATCACAATGCCATTTCCCCATTGTGACATCACAATGCCATTTCCCCATTGTGACATCACAATGCCATTTCCCCCATTGTGATATCACAATGCCATTTCCCCCATTGTGACATCACAATGCCATTTCCCCCATTGTGACATCACAATGCCGTTTTCTGCATTGTGACATCACAATGCCCTTTCCCCCATTCTGACATCACAATGCAGTTTTCCCCATTGTGACATCGCAATGCCCTTTCCCCCATTGTGACATCACAATGCCATTTTCCCCATTGTGACATCACAATGCCCTTTCCCCCATTGTGACATCACAATGCCATTTCCCCCATTGTGATATCACAATGCCGTTTTCCCTATTGTGACATCACAATGCCCTTTCCCCCATTGTGACATCACAATGCCCTTTCCCCCATTGTGACATCACAATGCCGTTTCCCCCATTGTGACATCAGAATGCAGTTTACCCCATTGTGACATCACAATGCCCTTTCCCCCATTGTGACATCACAATGCCATTTCCCCCATTGTGACATCACAATGCAGTTTACCCCATTGTGACATCACAATGCCCTTTCCCCCATTGTGACATCACAATGCAGTTTACCCCATTGTGACATCACAATGCCCTTTCCCCCATTGTGACATCACAATGCCATTTCCCCCATTGTGACATCACAATGCCGTTTCCCCCATTGTGACATCACAATGCCGTTTCCCCCATTGTGACATCACAATGCCGTTTCCCCCATTGTGACATCACAATGCCATTTCCCCCATTGTGACATCACAATGCCATTTCCCCCATTGTGACATCACAATGCCATTTCCCCCATTGTGACATCACAATGCCATTTCCCCCATTGTGACATCACAATGCCATTTCCCCCATTGTGACATCACAATGCCGTTTCCCCCATTGTGACATCACAATGCAGTTTACCACATTGTGACATCACAATGCCCTTTCCCCCATTGTGACATCGCAATGCCGTTTTCCCTATTGTGACATCACAATGCCATTTCCTCCATTGTGACATCACAATGCCCTTTCCCCATTGTGATATCACAATGCCGTTTCCCCCATTGTGACATCACAATGCTGTTTTTCCCATTGTGACATCACAATTCCATTTCCCCCATTGTGACATTACAATGCCGTTTTCCCCATTGTGACATCACAATGCCCTTTCCCCCATTGTGACATCACAATGCAGTTTTCCCCATTGTGACATCGCAATGCCCTTTCCCCCATTGTGACATCACAATGCCGTTTTCCACATTGTGACATCACAATGCCCTTTCCCCCATTGTGACATCACAATGCCATTTCCCCCATTGTGACATTACAATGCCGTTTTCCCTATTGTGACATCACAATGCTCTTTCCCCCATTGTGACATCACAATGCCATTTCACCCATTGTGACGTCACAATGCCATTTCCCCATTGTGACATCACAATGCCATTTCCCCCATTGTGATATCACAATGCCATTTCCCCCATTGTGACATCACAATGCCATTTCCCCCATTGTGACATCACAATGCCGTTTTCTGCATTGTGACATCACAATGCCCTTTCCCCCATTCTGACATCACAATGCAGTTTTCCCCATTGTGACATCGCAATGCCCTTTCCCCCATTGTGACATCACAATGCCATTTTCCCCATTGTGACATCACAATGCCCTTTCCCCCATTGTGACATCACAATGCCATTTCCCCCATTGTGATATCACAATGCCGTTTTCCCTATTGTGACATCACAATGCCCTTTCCCCCATTGTGACATCACAATGCCCTTTCCCCCATTGTGACATCACAATGCCGTTTCCCCCATTGTGACATCAGAATGCAGTTTACCCCATTGTGACATCACAATGCCCTTTCCCCCATTGTGACATCACAATGCCATTTCCCCCATTGTGACATCACAATGCAGTTTACCCCATTGTGACATCACAATGCCCTTTCCCCCATTGTGACATCACAATGCAGTTTACCCCATTGTGACATCACAATGCCCTTTCCCCCATTGTGACATCACAATGCCATTTCCCCCATTGTGACATCACAATGCCGTTTCCCCCATTGTGACATCACAATGCCGTTTCCCCCATTGTGACATCACAATGCCATTTCCCCCATTGTGACATCACAATGCCATTTCCCCCATTGTGACATCACAATGCCATTTCCCCCATTGTGACATCACAATGCCATTTCCCCCATTGTGACATCACAATGCCGTTTCCCCCATTGTGACATCACAATGCAGTTTACCACATTGTGACATCACAATGCCCTTTCCCCCATTGTGATATCACAATGCCGTTTCCCCTATTGTGACATCACAATGCCATTTCCTCCATTGTGACATCACAATGCCCTTTCCCCATTGTGATATCACAATGCCGTTTCCCCCATTGTGACATCACAATGCTGTTTTTCCCATTGTGACATCACAATTCCATTTCCCCCATTGTGACATTACAATGCCGTTTTCCCCATTGTGACATCACAATGCCGTTTCCCCCATTGTGACATCACAATGCAGTTTTCCCCATTGTGACATCGCAATGCCCTTTCCCCCATTGTGACATCACAATGCCGTTTTCCACATTGTGACATCACAATGCCCTTTCCCCCATTGTGACATCACAATGCCATTTCCCCCATTGTGACATTACAATGCCGTCTTCCCTATTGTGACATCACAATGCCATTTCCTCCATTGTGACATCACAATGCCCTTTCCCCATTGTGATATCACAATGCCCTTTCCCCCATTGTGACATCACAATGCCATTTCACCCATTGTGACATCACAATGCCATTTCCCCCATTGTGACATCACAATGCCATTTCCCCCATTGTGATATCACAATGCCATTTCCCCCATTGTGACATCACAATGCCCTTTCCCCCATTGTGACATCACAATGCCGTTTTCTGCATTGTGACATCACAATGCCCTTTCCCCCATTCTGACATCACAATGCAGTTTTCCCCATTGTGACATCGCAATGCCCTTTCCCCCATTGTGACATCACAATGCCATTTTCCCATTGTGACATCACAATGCCCTTTCCCCCATTGTGACATCACAATGCCATTTCCCCCATTGTGACATCACAATGCCGTTTTCCCTATTGTGACATCACAATGCCCTTTCCCCCATTGTGACATCACAATGCCGTTTCCCCCATTGTGACATCACAATGCAGTTTACCCCATTGTGACATCACAATGCCCTTTCCCCCATTGTGACATCACAATGCCGTTTTTTCCCATTGTGACATCACAATGCCCTTTTCCCCATTGTGACATCACAATGCCATTTCCCCCAGTGTGACATCACAATGCCATTTCCCCCATTGTGACATCACAATGCCATTTCCCCCATTGTGACATCACAATGCAGTTTACCCCATTGTGACATCACAATGCCCTTTCCCCCATTGTGACATCACAATGCCGTTTTCCCCATTGGGACATCACAATGCCGTTTCCCCCATTGAGACATCACAATGTCCTTTCCCCCATTGTGACATCACAATGCCCTTTCCCCCATTGTGACATCACAATGCCCTCTCCCCCATTGTGACATCACAATGCAGTTTTCCCCATTGTGACATCACAATGTGCTTTCCCCCATTGTGACATCACAATGCCCTTTCCCCCATTGTGACATCACAATGCCATTTCCCCCATTGTGACATCACAATGCCGTTGCCCCATTGTGACAACACAATGCAGTTTACCCCATTGTGACATCACAATGCCATTTCCCCCAGTGTGACATCACAATGCCATTTCCCCCATTGTGACATCACAATGCCGTTTTCCCTATTGTGACATCACAATGCCCTTTCCCCCATTGTGACATCACAATGCCATTTCCCCCATTGTGACATCACAATGCCGTTTCCCCCATTGTGCCATCACAATGCAGTTTACCCCATTGTGACATCGCAATGCCCTTTCCCCCATTGTGACATCACAATGCCGTTTCCCCCATTGTGACATCACAATGCAGTTTACCCCATTGTGACATCACAATGCCCTTTCCCCCATTGTGACATCACAATGCCGTTTTCCCTACTGTGACATCACAATGCCCTTTCCCCATTGTGACATCACAATGCCATTTCCCCCATTGTGACATCACAATGCCGTTTCCCCCATTGTGACATCAGAATGCAGTTTACCCCATTGTGACATCACAATGCCCTTTCCCCCATTGTGACATCACAATGCTGTTTTCCCTATTGTGACATCACAATGCCATTTCCCACATTGTGACATCACAATGCCTTTTCCCCCATTGTGACATCACAATGCAGTTTTCCCCATTGTGACATCACAATGCAGTTTCCCCCATTGTGACATCACAATGCCGTTTTCCGCATTGTGACATCACAATGCCCTTTCCCCCATTGTGACATCACAATGCAGTGTACCCCATTGTGACATCACAATGCCCTTTCCCCCATTGTGACATCACAATGCCATTTCCCCCATTGTGACATCACAATGCCGTTTCCCCCATTGTGACATCACAATGCCATTTCCCCCATTGTGACATCACAATGCCATTTCCCCCATTGTGACATCACAATGCCATTTCCCCCATTGTGACATCACAATGCCATTTCCCCCATTGTGACATCACAATGCCGTTTCCCCCATTGTGACATCACAATGCAGTTTACCACATTGTGACATCACAATGCCCTTTCCCCCATTGTGACATCGCAATGCCGTTTTCCCTATTGTGACATCACAATGCCATTTCCTCCATTGTGACATCACAATGCCCTTTCCCCATTGTGATATCACAATGCCGTTTCCCCCATTGTGACATCACAATGCTGTTTTTCCCATTGTGACATCACAATTCCATTTCCCCCATTGTGACATTACAATGCCGTTTTCCCCATTGTGACATCACAATGCCCTTTCCCCCATTGTGACATCACAATGCAGTTTTCCCCATTGTGACATCGCAATGCCCTTTCCCCCATTGTGACATCACAATGCCGTTTTCCACATTGTGACATCACAATGCCCTTTCCCCCATTGTGACATCACAATGCCATTTCCCCCATTGTGACATTACAATGCCGTTTTCCCTATTGTGACATCACAATGCTCTTTCCCCCATTGTGACATCACAATGCCATTTCACCCATTGTGACATCACAATGCCATTTCCTCATTGTGACATCACAATGCCATTTCACCCATTGTGATATCACAATGCCATTTCCCCCATTGTGACATCACAATGCCATTTCCCCCATTGTGACATCACAATGCCGTTTTCTGCATTGTGACATCACAATGCCCTTTCCCCCATTCTGACATCACAATGCAGTTTTCCCCATTGTGACATCGCAATGCCCTTTCCCCCATTGTGACATCACAATGCCATTTTCCCCATTGTGACATCACAATGCCCTTTCCCCCATTGTGACATCACAATGCCATTTCCCCCATTGTGATATCACAATGCCGTTTTCCCTATTGTGACATCACAATGCCCTTTCCCCCATTGTGACATCACAATGCCCTTTCCCCCATTGTGACATCACAATGCCGTTTCCCCCATTGTGACATCAGAATGCAGTTTACCCCATTGTGACATCACAATGCCCTTTCCCCCATTGTGACATCACAATGCCGTTTTCCCCATTGTGACATCACAATGCCCTTTTCCCCATTGTGACATCACAATGCCATTTCCCCCAGTGTGACATCACAATGCCATTTCCCCCATTGTGACATCACAATGCCATTTCCCCCATTGTGACATCACAATGCAGTTTACCCCATTGTGACATCACAATGCCCTTTCCCCCATTGTGACATCACAATGCAGTTTACCCCATTGTGACATCACAATGCCCTTCCCCATTGTGACATCACAATGCCATTTCCCCCATTGTGACATCACAATGCCGTTTCCCCCATTGTGACATCAGAATGCAGTTTACCCCATTGTGACATCACAATGCCCTTTCCCCCATTGTGACATCACAATGCCGTTTCCCTATTGTGACATCACAATGCCATTTCCTCCATTGTGACATCACAATGCCCTTTCCCCATTGTGACATCACAATGCCATTTCCCCCATTGTGACATCACAATGCCATTTCCCCCATTGTGACATCACAATGCAGTTAACCACATTGTGACATCAGAATGCCCTTTCCCCCATTGTGACATCACAATGCTGTTTTCCCTATTGTGACATCACAATGCCATTTCCCACATTGTGACATCACAATGCAGTTTTCCCCATTGTGACATCACAATGCAGTTTCCCCCATTGTGACATCACAATGCCGTTTTCCGCATTGTGACATCACAATGCCCTTTCCCCCATTGTGACATCACAATGCAGTTTACCCCATTGTGACATCACAATGCCCTTTCCCCCATTGTGACATCACAATGCCATTTCCCCCATTGTGACATCACAATGCCGTTTCCTCCATTGTGACATCACAATGCCATTTCCCCCATTGTGACATCACAATGCCATTTCCCCCATTGTGACATCACAATGCCATTTCCCCCATTGTGACATCACAATGCCATTTCCCCCATTGTGACATCACAATGCCGTTTCCCCCATTGTGACATCACAATGCCCTTTCCCCCATTGTGACATCGCAATGCCGTTTTCCCTATTGTGACATCACAATGCCATTTCCTCCATTGTGACATCACAATGCCCTTTCCCCATTGTGATATCACAATGCCGTTTCCCCCATTGTGACATCAGAATGCTGTTTTTCCCATTGTGACATTACAATTCCATTTCCCCCATTGTGACATTACAATGCCGTTTTCCCCATTGTGACATCACAATGCCCTTTCCCCCATTGTGACATCACAATGCAGTTTTCCCCATTGTGACATCGCAATGCCCTTTCCCCCATTGTGACATCACAATGCCGTTTTCCACATTGTGACATCACAATGCCCTTTCCCCCATTGTGACATCACAATGCCATTTCCCCCATTGTGACATTACAATGCCGTTTTCCCTATTGTGACATCACAATGCTCTTTCCCCCATTGTGACATCACAATGCCATTTCACCCATTGTGACATCACAATGCCATTTCCCCATTGTGACATCACAATGCCATTTCCCCCATTGTGATATCACAATGCCATTTCCCCCATTGTGACATCACAATGCCATTTCCCCCATTGTGACATCACAATGCCGTTTTCTGCATTGTGACATCACAATGCCCTTTCCCCCATTCTGACATCACAATGCAGTTTTCCCCATTGTGACATCGCAATGCCCTTTCCCCCATTGTGACATCACAATGCCATTTTCCCCATTGTGACATCACAATGCCCTTTCCCCCATTGTGACATCACAATGCCATTTCCCCCATTGTGATATCACAATGCCGTTTTCCCTATTGTGACATCACAATGCCCTTTCCCCCATTGTGACATCACAATGCCCTTTCCCCCATTGTGACATCACAATGCCGTTTCCCCCATTGTGACATCAGAATGCAGTTTACCCAATTGTGACATCACAATGCCCTTTCCCCCATTGTGACATCACAATGCCATTTCCCCCATTGTGACATCACAATGCAGTTTACCCCATTGTGACATCACAATGCCCTTTCCCCCATTGTGACATCACAATGCAGTTTACCCCATTGTGACATCACAATGCTCTTTCCCCCATTGTGACATCACAATGCCATTTCCCCCATTGTGACATCACAATGCCGTTTCCCCCATTGTGACATCACAATGCCGTTTCCCCCATTGTGACATCACAATGCCATTTCCCCCATTGTGACATCACAATGCCATTTCCCCCATTGTGACATCACAATGCCATTTCCCCCATTGTGACATCACAATGCTATTTCCCCCATTGTGACATCACAATGCCGTTTCCCCCATTGTGACATCACAATGCAGTTTACCACATTGTGACATCACAATGCCCTTTCCCCCATTGTGACATCACAATGCCGTTTTCCCTATTGTGACATCACAATGCCATTTCCTCCATTGTGACATCACAATGCCCTTTCCCCATTGTGATATCACAATGCCGTTTCCCCCATTGTGACATCACAATGCTGTTTTTCCCATTGTGACATCACAATTCCATTTCCCCCATTGTGACATTACAATGCCGTTTTCCCCATTGTGACATCACAATGCAGTTTTCCCCATTGTGACATCGCAATGCCCTTTCCCCCATTGTGACATCACAATGCCGTTTTCCACATTGTGACATCACGATGCCCTTTCCCCCATTGTGACATCACAATGCCATTTCCCCCATTGTGACATTACAATGCCGTTTTCCCTATTGTGACATCACAATGCCATGTCCCCCATTGTGACATCACAATGCCGTTTTCCCTATTGTGACATCACAATGCCCTTTACCCCATTGTGACATCACAATGCCATTTCACCCATTGTGACATCACAATGCCATTTCCCCCATTGTGACATCACAATGCCATTTCCCCCATTGTGATATCACAATGCCATTTCCCCCATTGTGACATCACAATGCCATTTCCCCCATTGTGACATCACAATGCCGTTTTCTGCATTGTGACATCACAATGCCCTTTCCCCCATTCTGACATCACAATGCAGTTTTCCCCATTGTGACATCGCAATGCCCTTTCCCCCATTGTGACATCACAATGCCATTTTCCCCATTGTGACATCACAATGCCCTTTCCCCCATTGTGACATCACAATGCCATTTCCCCCATTGTGACATCACAATGCCGTTTTCCCTATTGTGACATCACAATGCCCTTTCCCCCATTGTGACATCACAATGCCGTTTCCCCCATTGTGACATCACAATGCAGTTTACCCCATTGTGACATCACAATGCCCTTTCCCCCATTGTGACATCACAATGCCGTTTTTTCCCATTGTGACATCACAATGCCCTTTTCCCCATTGTGACATCACAATGCCATTTCCCCCATTGTGATATCACAATGCCATTTCCCCCATTGTGACATCACAATGCCCTTTCCCCCATTGTGACATCACAATGCCGTTTTCTGCATTGTGACATCACAATGCCCTTTCCCCCATTCTGACATCACAATGCAGTTTTCCCCATTGTGACATCGCAATGCCCTTTCCCCCATTGTGACATCACAATGCCATTTTCCCATTGTGACATCACAATGCCCTTTCCCCCATTGTGACATCACAATGCCATTTCCCCCATTGTGACATCACAATGCCGTTTTCCCTATTGTGACATCACAATGCCCTTTCCCCCATTGTGACATCACAATGCCGTTTCCCCCATTGTGACATCACAATGCAGTTTACCCCATTGTGACATCACAATGCCCTTTCCCCCATTGTGACATCACAATGCCGTTTTTTCCCATTGTGACATCACAATGCCCTTTTCCCCATTGTGACATCACAATGCCATTTCCCCCAGTGTGACATCACAATGCCATTTCCCCCATTGTGACATCACAATGCCATTTCCCCCATTGTGACATCACAATGCAGTTTACCCCATTGTGACATCACAATGCCCTTTCCCCCATTGTGACATCACAATGCCGTTTTCCCCATTGGGACATCACAATGCCGTTTCCCCCATTGAGACATCACAATGTCCTTTCCCCCATTGTGACATCACAATGCCCTTTCCCCCATTGTGACATCACAATGCCCTCTCCCCCATTGTGACATCACAATGCAGTTTTCCCCATTGTGACATCACAATGTGCTTTCCCCCATTGTGACATCACAATGCCCTTTCCCCCATTGTGACATCACAATGCCATTTCCCCCATTGTGACATCACAATGCCGTTGCCCCATTGTGACAACACAATGCAGTTTACCCCATTGTGACATCACAATGCCATTTCCCCCAGTGTGACATCACAATGCCATTTCCCCCATTGTGACATCACAATGCCGTTTTCCCTATTGTGACATCACAATGCCCTTTCCCCCATTGTGACATCACAATGCCATTTCCCCCATTGTGACATCACAATGCCGTTTCCCCCATTGTGACATCACAATGCAGTTTACCCCATTGTGACATCGCAATGCCCTTTCCCCCATTGTGACATCACAATGCCGTTTCCCCCATTGTGACATCACAATGCAGTTTACCCCATTGTGACATCACAATGCCCTTTCCCCCATTGTGACATCACAATGCCGTTTTCCCTACTGTGACATCACAATGCCCTTTCCCCATTGTGACATCACAATGCCATTTCCCCCATTGTGACATCACAATGCCGTTTCCCCCATTGTGACATCAGAATGCAGTTTACCCCATTGTGACATCACAATGCCCTTTCCCCCATTGTGACATCACAATGCTGTTTTCCCTATTGTGACATCACAATGCCATTTCCCACATTGTGACATCACAATGCCTTTTCCCCCATTGTGACATCACAATGCAGTTTTCCCCATTGTGACATCACAATGCAGTTTCCCCCATTGTGACATCACAATGCCGTTTTCCGCATTGTGACATCACAATGCCCTTTCCCCCATTGTGACATCACAATGCAGTGTACCCCATTGTGACATCACAATGCCCTTTCCCCCATTGTGACATCACAATGCCATTTCCCCCATTGTGACATCGCAATGCCGTTTTCCCTATTGTGACATCACAATGCCATTTCCTCCATTGTGACATCACAATGCCCTTTCCCCATTGTGATATCACAATGCCGTTTCCCCCATTGTGACATCACAATGCTGTTTTTCCCATTGTGACATCACAATTCCATTTCCCCCATTGTGACATTACAATGCCGTTTTCCCCATTGTGACATCACAATGCCCTTTCCCCCATTGTGACATCACAATGCAGTTTTCCCCATTGTGACATCGCAATGCCCTTTCCCCCATTGTGACATCACAATGCCGTTTTCCACATTGTGACATCACAATGCCCTTTCCCCCATTGTGACATCACAATGCCATTTCCCCCATTGTGACATTACAATGCCGTTTTCCCTATTGTGACATCACAATGCTCTTTCCCCCATTGTGACATCACAATGCCATTTCACCCATTGTGACATCACAATGCCATTTCCTCATTGTGACATCACAATGCCATTTCACCCATTGTGATATCACAATGCCATTTCCCCCATTGTGACATCACAATGCCATTTCCCCCATTGTGACATCACAATGCCGTTTTCTGCATTGTGACATCACAATGCCCTTTCCCCCATTCTGACATCACAATGCAGTTTTCCCCATTGTGACATCGCAATGCCCTTTCCCCCATTGTGACATCACAATGCCATTTTCCCCATTGTGACATCACAATGCCCTTTCCCCCATTGTGACATCACAATGCCATTTCTCCCATTGTGATATCACAATGCCGTTTTCCCTATTGTGACATCACAATGCCCTTTCCCCCATTGTGACATCACAATGCCCTTTCCCCCATTGTGACATCACAATGCCGTTTCCCCCATTGTGACATCAGAATGCAGTTTACCCCATTGTGACATCACAATGCCCTTTCCCCCATTGTGACATCACAATGCCGTTTTCCCCATTGTGACATCACAATGCCCTTTTCCCCATTGTGACATCACAATGCCATTTCCCCCAGTGTGACATCACAATGCCATTTCCCCCATTGTGACATCACAATGCCATTTCCCCCATTGTGACATCACAATGCAGTTTACCCCATTGTGACATCACAATGCCCTTTCCCCCATTGTGACATCACAATGCAGTTTACCCCATTGTGACATCACAATGCCCTTCCCCATTGTGACATCACAATGCCATTTCCCCCATTGTGACATCACAATGCCGTTTCCCCCATTGTGACATCAGAATGCAGTTTACCCCATTGTGACATCACAATGCCCTTTCCCCCATTGTGACATCACAATGCCGTTTCCCTATTGTGACATCACAATGCCATTTCCTCCATTGTGACATCACAATGCCCTTTCCCCATTGTGACATCACAATGCCATTTCCCCCATTGTGACATCACAATGCCATTTCCCCCATTGTGACATCACAATGCAGTTAACCACATTGTGACATCAGAATGCCCTTTCCCCCATTGTGACATCACAATGCTGTTTTCCCTATTGTGACATCACAATGCCATTTCCCACATTGTGACATCACAATGCAGTTTTCCCCATTGTGACATCACAATGCAGTTTCCCCCATTGTGACATCACAATGCCGTTTTCCGCATTGTGACATCACAATGCCCTTTCCCCCATTGTGACATCACAATGCAGTTTACCCCATTGTGACATCACAATGCCCTTTCCCCCATTGTGACATCACAATGCCATTTACCCCATTGTGACATCACAATGCCGTTTCCCCCATTGTGACATCACAATGCCATTTCCCCCATTGTGACATCACAATGCCATTTCCCCCATTGTGACATCACAATGCCATTTCCCCCATTGTGACATCACAATGCCATTTCCCCCATTGTGACATCACAATGCCGTTTCCCCCATTGTGACATCACAATGCCCTTTCCCCCATTGTGACATCGCAATGCCGTTTTCCCTATTGTGACATCACAATGCCATTTCCTCCATTGTGACATCACAATGCCCTTTCCCCATTGTGATATCACAATGCCGTTTCCCCCATTGTGACATCAGAATGCTGTTTTTCCCATTGTGACATTACAATTCCATTTCCCCCATTGTGACATTACAATGCCGTTTTCCCCATTGTGACATCACAATGCCCTTTCCCCCATTGTGACATCACAATGCAGTTTTCCCCATTGTGACATCGCAATGCCCTTTCCCCCATTGTGACATCACAATGCCGTTTTCCACATTGTGACATCACAATGCCCTTTCCCCCATTGTGACATCACAATGCCATTTCCCCCATTGTGACATTACAATGCCGTTTTCCCTATTGTGACATCACAATGCTCTTTCCCCCATTGTGACATCACAATGCCATTTCACCCATTGTGACATCACAATGCCATTTCCCCATTGTGACATCACAATGCCATTTCCCCCATTGTGATATCACAATGCCATTTCCCCCATTGTGACATCACAATGCCATTTCCCCCATTGTGACATCACAATGCCGTTTTCTGCATTGTGACATCACAATGCCCTTTCCCCCATTCTGACATCACAATGCAGTTTTCCCCATTGTGACATCGCAATGCCCTTTCCCCCATTGTGACATCACAATGCCATTTTCCCCATTGTGACATCACAATGCCCTTTCCCCCATTGTGACATCACAATGCCATTTCCCCCATTGTGATATCACAATGCCGTTTTCCCTATTGTGACATCACAATGCCCTTTCCCCCATTGTGACATCACAATGCCCTTTCCCCCATTGTGACATCACAATGCCGTTTCCCCCATTGTGACATCAGAATGCAGTTTACCCAATTGTGACATCACAATGCCCTTTCCCCCATTGTGACATCACAATGCCATTTCCCCCATTGTGACATCACAATGCAGTTTACCCCATTGTGACATCACAATGCCCTTTCCCCCATTGTGACATCACAATGCAGTTTACCCCATTGTGACATCACAATGCTCTTTCCCCCATTGTGACATCACAATGCCATTTCCCCCATTGTGACATCACAATGCCGTTTCCCCCAGTGTGACATCACAATGCCGTTTCCCCCATTGTGACATCACAATGCCATTTCCCCCATTGTGACATCACAATGCCATTTCCCCCATTGTGACATCACAATGCCATTTCCCCCATTGTGACATCACAATGCTATTTCCCCCATTGTGACATCACAATGCCGTTTCCCCCATTGTGACATCACAATGCAGTTTACCACATTGTGACATCACAATGCCCTTTCCCCCATTGTGACATCACAATGCCGTTTTCCCTATTGTGACATCACAATGCCATTTCCTCCATTGTGACATCACAATGCCCTTTCCCCATTGTGATATCACAATGCCGTTTCCCCCATTGTGACATCACAATGCTGTTTTTCCCATTGTGACATCACAATTCCATTTCCCCCATTGTGACATTACAATGCCGTTTTCCCCATTGTGACATCACAATGCAGTTTTCCCCATTGTGACATCGCAATGCCCTTTCCCCCATTGTGACATCACAATGCCGTTTTCCACATTGTGACATCACAATGCCCTTTCCCCCATTGTGACATCACAATGCCATTTCCCCCATTGTGACATTACAATGCCGTTTTCCCTATTGTGACATCACAATGCCATGTCCCCCATTGTGACATCACAATGCCGTTTTCCCTATTGTGACATCACAATGCCCTTTCCCCCATTGTGACATCACAATGCCATTTCACCCATTGTGACATCACAATGCCATTTCCCCCATTGTGACATCACAATGCCATTTCCCCCATTGTGATATCACAATGCCATTTCCCCCATTGTGACATCACAATGCCATTTCCCCCATTGTGACATCACAATGCCGTTTTCTGCATTGTGACATCACAATGCCCTTTCCCCCATTCTGACATCACAATGCAGTTTTCCCCATTGTGACATCGCAATGCCCTTTCCCCCATTGTGACATCACAATGCCATTTTCCCCATTGTGACATCACAATGCCCTTTCCCCCATTGTGACATCACAATGCCATTTCCCCCATTGTGACATCACAATGCCGTTTTCCCTATTGTGACATCACAATGCCCTTTCCCCCATTGTGACATCACAATGCCGTTTCCCCCATTGTGACATCACAATGCAGTTTACCCCATTGTGACATCACAATGCCCTTTCCCCCATTGTGACATCACAATGCCGTTTTTTCCCATTGTGACATCACAATGCCCTTTTCCCCATTGTGACATCACAATGCCATTTCCCCCAGTGTGACATCACAATGCCATTTCCCCCATTGTGACATCACAATGCCATTTCCCCCATTGTGACATCACAATGCAGTTTACCCCATTGTGACATCACAATGCCCTTTCCCCCATTGTGACATCACAATGCCGTTTTCCCCATTGGGACATCACAATGCCGTTTCCCCCATTGAGACATCACAATGTCCTTTCCCCCATTGTGACATCACAATGCCCTTTCCCCCATTGTGACATCACAATGCCCTCTCCCCCATTGTGACATCACAATGCAGTTTTCCCCATTGTGACATCACAATGTGCTTTCCCCCATTGTGACATCACAATGCCCTTTCCCCCATTGTGACATCACAATGCCATTTCCCCCATTGTGACATCACAATGCCGTTGCCCCATTGTGACAACACAATGCAGTTTACCCCATTGTGACATCACAATGCCATTTCCCCCAGTGTGACATCACAATGCCATTTCCCCCATTGTGACATCACAATGCCGTTTTCCCTATTGTGACATCACAATGCCCTTTCCCCCATTGTGACATCACAATGCCATTTCCCCCATTGTGACATCACAATGCCGTTTCCCCCATTGTGACATCACAATGCAGTTTACCCCATTGTGACATCACAATGCCCTTTCCCCCATTGTGACATCACAATGCCGTTTCCCCCATTGTGACATCACAATGCAGTTTACCCCATTGTGACATCACAATGCCCTTTCCCCCATTGTGACATCACAATGCCGTTTTCCCTACTGTGACATCACAATGCCCTTTCCCCATTGTGACATCACAATGCCATTTCCCCCATTGTGACATCACAATGCCGTTTCCCCCATTGTGACATCAGAATGCAGTTTACCCCATTGTGACATCACAATGCCCTTTCCCCCATTGTGACATCACAATGCCGTTTCCCTATTGTGACATCACAATGCCATTTCCTCCATTGTGACATCACAATGCCCTTTCCCCATTGTGACATCACAATGCCATTTCCCCCATTGTGACATCACAATGCCATTTCCCCCATTGTGACATCACAATGCAGTTAACCACATTGTGACATCAGAATGCCCTTTCCCCCATTGTGACATCACAATGCTGTTTTCCCTATTGTGACATCACAATGCCATTTCCCACATTGTGACATCACAATGCCTTTTCCCCCATTGTGACATCACAATGCAGTTTTCCCCATTGTGACATCACAATGCATTTTCACCCATTGTGACATCACAATGCCGTTTTCCGCATTGTGACATCACAATGCCCTTTCCCCCATTGTGACATCACAATGCAGTGTACCCCATTGTGACATCACAATGCCCTTTCCCCCATTGTGACATCACAATGCCATTTCCCCCATTGTGACATCACAATGCCGTTTCCCCCATTGTGACATCACAATGCCATTTCCCCCATTGTGACATCACAATGCCATTTCTCCCATTGTGACATCACAATGCCATTTCCCCCATTGTGACATCACAATGCCATTTCCCCCATTGTGACATCACAATGCCGTTTCCCCCATTGTGACATCACAATGCAGTTTACCACATTGTGACATCACAATGCCCTTTCCCCCATTGTGACATCGCAATGCCGTTTTCCCTATTGTGACATCACAATGCCATTTCCTCCATTGTGACATCACAATGCCCTTTCCCCATTGTGATATCACAATGCCGTTTCCCCCATTGTGACATCACAATGCTGTTTTTCCCATTGTGACATCACAATTCCATTTCCCCCATTGTGACATTACAATGCCGTTTTCCCCATTGTGACATCACAATGCCCTTTCCCCCATTGTGACATCACAATGCAGTTTTCCCCATTGTGACATCGCAATGCCCTTTCCCCCATTGTGACATCACAATGCCGTTTTCCACATTGTGACATCACAATGCCCTTTCCCCCATTGTGACATCACAATGCCATTTCCCCCATTGTGACATTACAATGCCGTTTTCCCTATTGTGACATCACAATGCTCTTTCCCCCATTGTGACATCACAATGCCATTTCACCCATTGTGACATCACAATGCCATTTCCCCATTGTGACATCACAATGCCATTTCCCCCATTGTGATATCACAATGCCATTTCCCCCATTGTGACATCACAATGCCATTTCCCCCATTGTGACATCACAATGCCGTTTTCTGCATTGTGACATCACAATGCCCTTTCCCCCATTCTGACATCACAATGCAGTTTTCCCCATTGTGACATCGCAATGCCCTTTCCCCCATTGTGACATCACAATGCCATTTTCCCCATTGTGACATCACAATGCCCTTTCCCCCATTGTGACATCACAATGCCATTTCCCCCATTGTGATATCACAATGCCGTTTTCCCTATTGTGACATCACAATGCCCTTTCCCCCATTGTGACATCACAATGCCCTTTCCCCCATTGTGACATCACAATGCCGTTTCCCCCATTGTGACATCAGAATGCAGTTTACCCCATTGTGACATCACAATGCCCTTTCCCCCATTGTGACATCACAGTGCCGTTTTCCGCATTGTGACATCACAATGCCCTTTCCCCCATTGGGACATCACAATGCCTTTTCCCCCATTGTGACATCACAATGCAGTTTTCCCCATTGTGACATCACAATACCCTTTCCCCCATTGTGACATCACAATGCTGTTTTCCGCATTGTGACATCACAATGCCGTTTTCCCCATTGTGACATCACAATGCCCTTTCCCCCATTGTGACATCACAATGCCATTTCCCCCATTGTGACATCACAATGCCGTTTTCCCTATTGTGACATCACAATGCCCTTTCCCCCATTGTGACATCACAATGCCATTTCCCCCATTGTGACATCACAATGCCATTTCCCCCATTGTGACATCACAATGCAGTTTACCCCATTGTGACATCACAATGCCCTTTTCCCCATTGTGACATCACAATGCCGTTTTCCCTATTGTGACATCACAATGCCATTTCCTCCATTGTGACATCACAACGCCCTTTCCACATTGTGACATCACAATGCCATTTCCCCCATTGTGACATCACAATGCAGTTTACCCCATTGTGACATCACAATGCAGTTTACCCCATTGTGACATCACAATGCCCTTTCTCCAATTGTGACATCACAATGCAGTTTACCCCATTGTGAAATCACAATGCAGTTTTCCCTATTGTGACATCACAATGCCATTTCCCCCATTGTGACATCACAATGCCCTTTCCCCCATTGTGACATCACAATGCAGTTTACCCCATTGTGAAATCACAATGCAGTTTTCCCTATTGTGACATCACAATGCCATTTCCCCCATTGTGACATCACATTGCCCTTTCCCCCATTGTGACATCACAATGCAGTTTACCCCATTGTGACATCACAATGCAGTTTACCCCATTGTGACATCACAATGCCCTTTCTCCCATTGTGACATCACAATGCAGTTTACCCCATTGTGACATCACAATGCAGTTTTCCCTATTGTGACATCAAATGCCATTTCCCCCATTGTGACATCACAATGCAGTTTACCCCATTGTGACATCACAATGCAGTTTACCCCATTGTGACATCACAATGCCCTTTCTCCCATTGTGACATCACAATGCAGTTTACCCCATTGTGACATCACAATGCAGTTTTCCCTATTGTGACATCACAATGCCATTTCCCCATTGTGACATCACAATGCCGTTTTCCCCATTGTGACATCACATTGCCCTTTCCCCCATTGTGAAATCACAATGCCGTTTCCCCCATTGTGACATCACAATGCAGTTTTCCCCATTGTGACATCGCAATGCCGTTTCCCCCATTGTGACATCACAATGCACTTTCCCCCATTGTGACATCACAATTCCGTTTTCCCCATTGTGACATCACAATGCCGTTTCCCCCATTGTGACATCACAATCCCATTTCCACCATTGTGACATCACAATGCCGTTTCCCCCATTGTGACATCACAATGCAGTTTTCCCCATTGTGACATTGCAATGCCGTTTCCCCCATGGTGACATCACAATGCAGTTTTCCCCATTGTGACATCGCAATGCCCTTTCCCCCATTGTGACATCACAATGCCGTTTTCCCTATTGTGACATCACAATGCCATTTCCTCCATTGTGACATCACAATGCCCATTCCCCATTGTGACATCACAATGCCCTTTCACCCATTGTGACATCACAATGCCATTTCCCACATTGTGACATCACAATGCCTTTTCCCCAATTGTGACATCACAATGCAGTTTTCCCCATTGTGACATCACAATACCCTTTCCCCCATTGTGACATCACAATGCTGTTTTCCGCATTGTGACATCACAATGCCCTCTCCCCCATTGTGACATCACAATGCAGTTTTCCCCATTGTGACATCACAATGCCCTTTCCCCCATTGTGACATCACAATGCAGTTTTCCCCATTGTGACATCACAATGCCCTTTCCCCCATTGTGACATCACAACGCTGTTTTCCGCATTGTGACATCACAATGCCCTTTCCCCCATTGTGACATCACAATGCACTTTCCCCCATTGTGACATCACAATGCTGTTTTCCGCATTGTGACATCACAATGCCCTCTCCCCCATTGTGACATCACAATGCAGTTTTCCCCATTGTGACATCACAATGCGCTTTCCCCCATTGTGACATCACAATGCACTTTCCCCCATTGTGACATCACAATGCCCTTTCCCCCATTGTGACATCACAATGCCGTTTCCCCCATTGTGACATCACAATGCAGTTTTCCCCATTGTGACATCGTAATGCCCTTTCCCCCATTGTGACATCACAATGCCGTTTTCCCTATTGTGACATCACAATGCCATTTCCTCCATTGTGACATCACAATGCCCTTTCACCCATTGTGACATCACAATGCCATTTCCCACATTGTGACATCACAATGCCTTTTCCCCCATTGTGACATCACAATGCAGTTTTCCCCATTGTGACATCACAATACCCTTTCCCCCATTGTGACATCACAATGCTGTTTTCCGCATTGTGACATCACAATGCCGTTTTCCCCATTGTGACATCACAATGCCCTTTCCCCCATTGTGACATCACAATGCCATTTCCCCCATTGTGACATCACAATGCCGTTTTCCCTATTGTGACATCACAATGCCCTTTCCCCCATTGTGACATCACAATGCCATTTCCCCCATTGTGACATCACAATGCCATTTCCCCCATTGTGACATCACAATGCAGTTTACCCCATTGTGACATCACAATGCCCTTTTCCCCATTGTGACATCACAATGCCGTTTTCCCTATTGTGACATCACAATGCCATTTCCTCCATTGTGACATCACAATGCCCTTTCCACATTGTGACATCACAATGCCATTTCCCCCATTGTGACATCACAATGCAGTTTACCCCATTGTGACATCACAATGCAGTTTACCCCATTGTGACATCACAATGCCCTCTCTCCCATTGTGACATCACAATGTAGTTTACCCCATTGTGAAATCACAATGCAGTTTTCCCTATTGTGACATCACAATGCCATTTCCCCCATTGTGACATCACAATGCCGTTTTCCCCATTGTGACATCACATTGCCCTTTCCCCCATTGTGACATCACAATGCAGTTTACCCCATTGTGACATCACAATGCAGTTTACCCCATTGTGACATCACAATGCCCTTTCTCCCATTGTGACATCACAATGCAGTTTACCCCATTGTGACATCACAATGCAGTTTTCCCTATTGTGACATCACAATGCCATTTCCCCCATTGTGACATCACAGTGCCCTTTCCACATTGTGACATCACAATGCCATTTCCCCCATTGTGACATCACAATGCAGTTTACCCCATTGTGACATCACAATGCAGTTTACCCCATTGTGACATCACAATGCCCTTTCTCCCATTGTGACATCACAATGCAGTTTACCCCATTGTGACATCACAATGCAGTTTTCCCTATTGTGACATCACAATGCCATTTCCCCATTGTGACATCACAATGCCGTTTTCCCCATTGTGACATCACATTGCCCTTTCCCCCATTGTGACATCACAATGCCGTTTCCCCCATTGTGACATCACAATGCAGTTTTCCCCATTGTGACATCGCAATGCCGTTTCCCCCATTGTGACATCACAATGCAGTTTTCCCCATTGTGACATCGTAATGCCCTTTCCCCCATTGTGACATCACAATGCCGTTTTCCCTATTGTGACATCACAATGCCCTTTCCCCCATTGTGACATCACAACGCTGTTTTCCGCATTGTGACATCACAATGCCCTTTCCCCTATTGTGACATCACAATGCACTTTCCCCCATTGTGACATCACAATGCTGTTTTCCGCATTGTGACATCACAATGCAGTTTTCCCCATTGTGACATCACAATACCCTTTCCCCCATTGTGACATCACAATGCCCATTCCCCATTGTGACATCACAATGCCCTTTCACCCATTGTGACATCACAATGCCATTTCCCACATTGTGACATCACAATGCCTTTTCCCCAATTGTGACATCACAATGCAGTTTTCCCCATTGTGACATCACAATACCCTTTCCCCCATTGTGACATCACAATGCTGTTTTCCGCATTGTGACATCACAATGCCCTCTCCCCCATTGTGACATCGCAATGCAGTTTTCCCCATTGTGACATCACAATGCCCTTTCCCCCATTGTGACATCACAATGCAGTTTTCCCCATTGTGACATCACAATGCCCTTTCCCCCATTGTGACATCACAACGCTGTTTTCCGCATTGTGACATCACAATGCCCTTTCCCCTATTGTGACATCACAATGCACTTTCCCCCATTGTGACATCACAATGCTGTTTTCCGCATTGTGACATCACAATGCCCTCTCCCCCATTGTGACATCACAATGCAGTTTTCCCCATTGTGACATCACAATGCGCTTTCCCCCATTGTGACATCACAATGCACTTTCCCCCATTGTGAAATCACAATGCCCTTTCCCCCATTGTGACATCACAATGCCGTTTCCCCCATTGTGACATCACAATGCAGTTTTCCCCATTGTGACATCGTAATGCCCTTTCCCCCATTGTGACATCACAATGCCCTTTCACCCATTGTGACATCACAATGCCATTTCCCACATTGTGACATCACAATGCCTTTTCCCCCATTGTGACATCTCAATGCAGTTTTCCCCATTGTGACATCACAATACCCTTTCCCCCATTGTGACATCACAATGCTGTTTTCCGCATTGTGACATCACAATGCCGTTTTCCCCATTGTGACATCACAATGCCCTTTCCCCCATTGTGACATCACAATGCCATTTCCCCCATTGTGACATCACAATGCCGTTTTCCCTATTGTGACATCACAATGCCCTTTCCCCCATTGTGACATCACAATGCCATTTCCCCCATTGTGACATCACAATGCCATTTCCCCCATTGTGACATCACAATGCAGTTTACCCCATTGTGACATCACAATGCAGTTTACCCCATTGTGACATCACAATGCCCTTTCTCCCATTGTGACATCACAATGCAGTTTACCCCATTGTGAAATCACAATGCAGTTTTCCCTATTGTGACATCACAATGCCATTTCCCCCATTGTGACATCACAATGCCGTTTTCCCCATTGTGACATCACATTGCCCTTTCCCCCATTGTGACATCACAATGCAGTTTACCCCATTGTGACATCACAATGCAGTTTACCCCATTGTGACATCACAATGCCCTTTCTCCCATTGTGACATCACAATGCAGTTTACCCCATTGTGACATCACAATGCAGTTTTCCCTATTGTGACATCACAATGCCATTTCCCCCATTGTGACATCACAATGCCCTTTCCACATTGTGACATCACAATGCCATTTCCCCCATTGTGACATCACAATGCAGTTTACCCCATTGTGACATCACAATGCAGTTTACCCCATTGTGACATCACAATGCCCTTTCTCCCATTGTGACATCACAATGCAGTTTACCCCATTGTGACATCACAATGCAGTTTTCCCTATTGTGACATCACAATGCCATTTCCCCATTGTGACATCACAATGCCGTTTTCCCCATTGTGACATCACATTGCCCTTTCCCCCATTGTGACATCACAATGCCGTTTCCCCCATTGTGACATCACAATGCAGTTTTCCCCATTGTGACATCGCAATGCCGTTTCCCCCATTGTGACATCACAATGCAGTTTTCCCCATTGTGACATCGTAATGCCCTTTCCCCCATTGTGACATCACAATGCCGTTTTCCCTATTGTGACATCACAATGCCATTTCCTCCATTGTGACATCACAATGCCCATTCCCCATTGTGACATCACAATGCCCTTTCACCCATTGTGACATCACAATGCCATTTCCCACATTGTGACATCACAATGCCTTTTCCCCCATTGTGACATCACAATGCCGTTTTCCCTATTGTGACATCACAATGCCATTTCCTCCATTGTGACATCACAATGCCCATTCCCCATTGTGACATCACAATGCCCTTTCACCCATTGTGACATCACAATGCCATTTCCCACATTGTGACATCACAATGCCTTTTCCCCAATTGTGACATCACAATGCAGTTTTCCCCATTGTGACATCACAATACCCTTTCCCCCATTGTGACATCACAATGCTGTTTTCCGCATTGTGACATCACAATGCCCTCTCCCCCATTGTGACATCACAATGCAGTTTTCCCCATTGTGACATCACAATGCCCTTTCTCCCATTGTGACATCACAATGCACTTTCCCCCATTGTGACATCACAATGCTGTTTTCCGCATTGTGACATCACAATGCCCTCTCCCCCATTGTGACATCACAATTCAGTTTTCCCCATTGTGACATCACAATGCGCATTCCCCCATTGTAACATCACAATGCACTTTCCCCCATTGTGACATCACAATGCCCTTTCCCCCATTGTGACATCACAATGCCGTTTCCCCCATTGTGACATCACAATGCAGTTTTCCCCATTGTGACATCGTAATGCCCTTTCCCCCATTGTGACATCACAATGCCGTTTTCCCTATTGTGACATCACAATGCCATTTCCTCCATTGTGACATCACAATGCCCATTCCCCATTGTGACATCACAATGCCCTTTCACCCATTGTGACATCACAATGCCATTTCCCACATTGTGACATCACAATGCCTTTTCCCCCATTGTGACATCACAATGCAGTTTTCCCCATTGTGACATCACAATACCCTTTCCCCCATTGTGACATCACAATGCCCTTTCACCCATTGTGACATCACAATGCCATTTCCCACATTGTAACATCACAATGCCTTTTCCCCCATTGTGACATCACAATGCCGTTTTCCCCATTGTGACATCACAATGCCCTTTCCCCCATTGTGACATCACAATGCCATTTCCCCCATTGTGACATCACAATGCCGTTTTCCCTATTGTGACATCACAATGCCCTTTCCCCCATTGTGACATCACAATGCCATTTCCCCCATTGTGACATCACAATGCAGTTTACCCCATTGTGAAATCACAATGCAGTTTTCCCTATTGTGACATCACAATGCCATTTCCCCCATTGTGACATCACAATGCCGTTTTCCCCATTGTGACATCACAATGCCCTTTCCCCCATTGTGACATCACAATGCAGTTTACCCCATTGTGACATCACAATGCAGTTTACCCCATTGTGACATCACAATGCCCTTTCTCCCATTGTGACATCACAATGCAGTTTACCCCATTGTGACATCACAATGCAGTTTTCCCTATTGTGACATCACAATGCCATTTCCCCCATTGTGACATCACAATGCCTTTCCACATTGTGACATCACAATGCCCTTTCCACATTGTGACATCACAATGCCATTTCCCCCATTGTGACATCACAATGCAGTTTACCCCATTGTGACATCACAATGCAGTTTACCCCATTGTGACATCACAATGCAGTTTACCCCATTGTGACATCACAATGCCCTTTCTCCCATTGTGACATCACAATGCAGTTTACCCCATTGTGACATCACAATGCAGTTTTCCCTATTGTGACATCACAATGCCATTTCCCCATTGAGACATCACAATGCCGTTTTCCCCATTGTGACATCACATTGCCCTTTCCCCCATTGTGACATCACAATGCCGTTTCCCCCATTGTGACATCACAATGCAGTTTTCCCCATTGTGACATCGCAATGCCGTTTCCCCCATTGTGACATCACAATGCAGTTTTCCCCATTGTGACATCGTAATGCCCTTTCCCCCATTGTGACATCACAATGCCGTTTTCCCTATTGTGACATCACAATGCCATTTCCTCCATTGTGACATCACAATGCCCATTCCCCATTGTGACATCACAATGCCCTTTCACCCATTGTGACATCACAATGCCATTTCCCACATTGTGACATCACAATGCCTTTTCCCCAATTGTGACATCACAATGCAGTTTTCCCCATTGTGAAATCACAATACCCTTTCCCCCATTGTGACATCACAATGCTGTTTTCCGCATTGTGACATCACAATGCCCTCTCCCCCATTGTGACATCACAATGCAGTTTTCCCCATTGTGACATCACAATGCCCTTTCCCCCATTGTGACATCACAATGCAGTTTTCCCCATTGTGACATCACAATGCCCTTTCCCCCATTGTGACATCACAACACTGTTTTCCGCATTGTGACATCACAATGCCCTTTCCCCCATTGTGACATCACAATGCACTTTCCCCCATTGTGACATCACAATGCTGTTTTCCGCATTGTGACATCACAATGCCCTCTCCCCCATTGTGACATCACAATGCAGTTTTCCCCATTGTGACATCACAATGCGCTTTCCCCCATTGTGACATCACAATGCACTTTCCCCCATTGTGACATCACAATGCCCTTTCCCCCATTGTGACATCACAATGCCGTTTCCCCCATTGTGACATCACAATGCAGTTTTCCCCATTGTGACATCGTAATGCCCTTTCCCCCATTGTGACATCACAATGCCGTTTTCCCTATTGTGACATCACAATGCCATTTCCTCCATTGTGACATCACAATGCCCATTCCCCATTGTGACATCACAATGCCCTTTCACCCATTGTGACATCACAATGCCATTTCCCACATTGTGACATCACAATGCCTTTTCCCCCATTGTGACATCACAATGCAGTTTTCCCCATTGTGACATCACAATACCCTTTCCCCCATTGTGACATCACAATGCTGTTTTCCGCATTGTGACATCACAATGCCGTTTTCCCCATTGTGACATCACAATGCCCTTTCCCCCATTGTGACATCACAATGCCCTTTCCCCCATTGTGACATCACAATGCACTTTCCCCCATTGTGACATCACAATGCTGTTTTCCGCATTGTGACATCACAATGCCCTCTCCCCCATTGTGACATCACAATGCAGTTTTCCCCATTGTGACATCACAATGCCCTTTCTCCCATTGTGACATCACAATGCACTTTCCCCCATTGTGACATCACAATGCTGTTTTCCGCATTGTGACATCACAATGCCCTCTCCCCCATTGTGACATCACAATTCAGTTTTCCCCATTGTGACATCACAATGCGCATTCCCCCATTGTAACATCACAATGCACTTTCCCCCATTGTGACATCACAATGCCCTTTCCCCCATTGTGACATCACAATGCCGTTTCCCCCATTGTGACATCACAATGCAGTTTTCCCCATTGTGACATCGTAATGCCCTTTCCCCCATTGTGACATCACAATGCCGTTTTCCCTATTGTGACATCACAATGCCATTTCCTCCATTGTGACATCACAATGCCCATTCCCCATTGTGACATCACAATGCCCTTTCACCCATTGTGACATCACAATGCCATTTCCCACATTGTGACATCACAATGCCTTTTCCCCCATTGTGACATCACAATGCAGTTTTCCCCATTGTGACATCACAATACCCTTTCCCCCATTGTGACATCACAATGCCCTTTCACCCATTGTGACATCACAATGCCATTTCCCACATTGTGACATCACAATGCCTTTTCCCCCATTGTGACATCACAATGCCGTTTTCCCCATTGTGACATCACAATGCCCTTTCCCCCATTGTGACATCACAATGCCATTTCCCCCATTGTGACATCACAATGCCGTTTTCCCTATTGTGACATCACAATGCCCTTTCCCCCATTGTGACATCACAATGCCATTTCCCCCATTGTGACATCACAATGCAGTTTACCCCATTGTGAAATCACAATGCAGTTTTCCCTATTGTGACATCACAATGCCATTTCCCCCATTGTGACATCACAATGCCGTTTTCCCCATTGTGACATCACATTGCCCTTTCCCCCATTGTGACATCACAATGCAGTTTACCCCATTGTGACATCACAATGCAGTTTACCCCATTGTGACATCACAATGCCCTTTCTCCCATTGTGACATCACAATGCAGTTTACCCCATTGTGACATCACAATGCAGTTTTCCCTATTGTGACATCACAATGCCATTTCCCCCATTGTGACATCACAATGCCCTTTCCACATTGTGACATCACAATGCCCTTTCCACATTGTGACATCACAATGCCATTTCCCCCATTGTGACATCACAATGCAGTTTACCCCATTGTGACATCACAATGCAGTTTACCCCATTGTGACATCACAATGCCCTTTCTCCCATTGTGACATCACAATGCAGTTTACCCCATTGTGACATCACAATGCAGTTTTCCCTATTGTGACATCACAATGCCATTTCCCCATTGTGACATCACAATGCCGTTTTCCCCATTGTGACATCACATTGCCCTTTCCCCCATTGTGACATCACAATGCCGTTTCCCCCATTGTGACATCACAATGCAGTTTTCCCCATTGTGACATCGCAATGCCGTTTCCCCCATTGTGACATCACAATGCAGTTTTCCCCATTGTGACATCGTAATGCCCTTTCCCCCATTGTGACATCACAATGCCGTTTTCCCTATTGTGACATCACAATGCCATTTCCTCCATTGTGACATCACAATGCCCATTCCCCATTGTGACATCACAATGCCCTTTCACCCATTGTGACATCACAATGCCATTTCCCACATTGTGACATCACAATGCCTTTTCCCCAATTGTGACATCACAATGCAGTTTTCCCCATTGTGAAATCACAATACCCTTTCCCCCATTGTGACATCACAATGCTGTTTTCCGCATTGTGACATCACAATGCCCTCTCCCCCATTGTGACATCACAATGCAGTTTTCCCCATTGTGACATCACAATGCCCTTTCCCCCATTGTGACATCACAATGCAGTTTTCCCCATTGTGACATCACAATGCCCTTTCCCCCATTGTGACATCACAACGCTGTTTTCCGCATTGTGACATCACAATGCCCTTTCCCCCATTGTGACATCACAATGCACTTTCCCCCATTGTGACATCACAATGCTGTTTTCCGCATTGTGACATCACAATGCCCTCTCCCCCATTGTGACATCACAATGCAGTTTTCCCCATTGTGACATCACAATGCGCTTTCCCCCATTGTGACATCACAATGCACTTTCCCCCATTGTGACATCACAATGCCCTTTCCCCCATTGTGACATCACAATGCCGTTTCCCCCATTGTGACATCACAATGCAGTTTTCCCCATTGTGACATCGTAATGCCCTTTCCCCCATTGTGACATCACAATGCCGTTTTCCCTATTGTGACATCACAATGCCATTTCCTCCATTGTGACATCACAATGCCCTTTCACCCATTGTGACATCACAATGCCATTTCCCACATTGTGACATCACAATGCCTTTTCCCCCATTGTGACATCACAATGCAGTTTTCCCCATTGTGACATCACAATACCCTTTCCCCCATTGTGACATCACAATGCTGTTTTCCGCATTGTGACATCACAATGCCGTTTTCCCCATTGTGACATCACAATGCCCTTTCCCCCATTGTGACATCACAATGCCATTTCCCCCATTGTGACATCACAATGCCGTTTTCCCTATTGTGACATCACAATGCCCTTTCCCCCATTGTGACATCACAATGCCATTTCCCCCATTGTGACATCACAATGCCATTTCCCCCATTGTGACATCACAATGCAGTTTACCCCATTGTGACATCACAATGCCCTTTTCCCCATTGTGACATCACAATGCCGTTTTCCCTATTGTGACATCACAATGCCATTTCCTCCATTGTGACATCACAATGCCCTTTCCACATTGTGACATCACAATGCCATTTCCCCCATTGTGACATCACAATGCAGTTTACCCCATTGTGACATCACAATGCAGTTTACCCCATTGTGACATCACAATGCCCTCTCTCCCATTGTGACATCACAATGTAGTTTACCCCATTGTGAAATCACAATGCAGTTTTCCCTATTGTGACATCACAATGCCATTTCCCCCATTGTGACATCACAATGCCGTTTTCCCCATTGTGACATCACATTGCCCTTTCCCCCATTGTGACATCACAATGCAGTTTACCCCATTGTGACATCACAATGCAGTTTACCCCATTGTGACATCACAATGCCCTTTCTCCCATTGTGACATCACAATGCAGTTTACCCCATTGTGACATCACAATGCAGTTTTCCCTATTGTGACATCACAATGCCATTTCCCCCATTGTGACATCACAGTGCCCTTTCCACATTGTGACATCACAATGCCATTTCCCCCATTGTGACATCACAATGCAGTTTACCCCATTGTGACATCACAATGCAGTTTACCCCATTGTGACATCACAATGCCCTTTCTCCCATTGTGACATCACAATGCAGTTTACCCCATTGTGACATCACAATGCAGTTTTCCCTATTGTGACATCACAATGCCATTTCCCCATTGTGACATCACAATGCCGTTTTCCCCATTGTGACATCACATTGCCCTTTCCCCCATTGTGACATCACAATGCCGTTTCCCCCATTGTGACATCACAATGCAGTTTTCCCCATTGTGACATCGCAATGCCGTTTCCCCCATTGTGACATCACAATGCAGTTTTCCCCATTGTGACATCGTAATGCCCTTTCCCCCATTGTGACATCACAATGCCGTTTTCCCTATTGTGACATCACAATGCCCTTTCCCCCATTGTGACATCACAACGCTGTTTTCCGCATTGTGACATCACAATGCCCTTTCCCCTATTGTGACATCACAATGCACTTTCCCCCATTGTGACATCACAATGCTGTTTTCCGCATTGTGACATCACAATGCAGTTTTCCCCATTGTGACATCACAATACCCTTTCCCCCATTGTGACATCACAATGCCCATTCCCCATTGTGACATCACAATGCCCTTTCACCCATTGTGACATCACAATGCCATTTCCCACATTGTGACATCACAATGCCTTTTCCCCAATTGTGACATCACAATGCAGTTTTCCCCATTGTGACATCACAATACCCTTTCCCCCATTGTGACATCACAATGCTGTTTTCCGCATTGTGACATCACAATGCCCTCTCCCCCATTGTGACATCGCAATGCAGTTTTCCCCATTGTGACATCACAATGCCCTTTCCCCCATTGTGACATCACAATGCAGTTTTCCCCATTGTGACATCACAATGCCCTTTCCCCCATTGTGACATCACAACGCTGTTTTCCGCATTGTGACATCACAATGCCCTTTCCCCTATTGTGACATCACAATGCACTTTCCCCCATTGTGACATCACAATGCTGTTTTCCGCATTGTGACATCACAATGCCCTCTCCCCCATTGTGACATCACAATGCAGTTTTCCCCATTGTGACATCACAATGCGCTTTCCCCCATTGTGACATCACAATGCACTTTCCCCCATTGTGAAATCACAATGCCCTTTCCCCCATTGTGACATCACAATGCCGTTTCCCCCATTGTGACATCACAATGCAGTTTTCCCCATTGTGACATCGTAATGCCCTTTCCCCCATTGTGACATCACAATGCCCTTTCACCCATTGTGACATCACAATGCCATTTCCCACATTGTGACATCACAATGCCTTTTCCCCCATTGTGACATCTCAATGCAGTTTTCCCCATTGTGACATCACAATACCCTTTCCCCCATTGTGACATCACAATGCTGTTTTCCGCATTGTGACATCACAATGCCGTTTTCCCCATTGTGACATCACAATGCCCTTTCCCCCATTGTGACATCACAATGCCATTTCCCCCATTGTGACATCACAATGCCGTTTTCCCTATTGTGACATCACAATGCCCTTTCCCCCATTGTGACATCACAATGCCATTTCCCCCATTGTGACATCACAATGCCATTTCCCCCATTGTGACATCACAATGCAGTTTACCCCATTGTGACATCACAATGCAGTTTACCCCATTGTGACATCACAATGCCCTTTCTCCCATTGTGACATCACAATGCAGTTTACCCCATTGTGAAATCACAATGCAGTTTTCCCTATTGTGACATCACAATGCCATTTCCCCCATTGTGACATCACAATGCCGTTTTCCCCATTGTGACATCACATTGCCCTTTCCCCCATTGTGACATCACAATGCAGTTTACCCCATTGTGACATCACAATGCAGTTTACCCCATTGTGACATCACAATGCCCTTTCTCCCATTGTGACATCACAATGCAGTTTACCCCATTGTGACATCACAATGCAGTTTTCCCTATTGTGACATCACAATGCCATTTCCCCCATTGTGACATCACAATGCCCTTTCCACATTGTGACATCACAATGCCATTTCCCCCATTGTGACATCACAATGCAGTTTACCCCATTGTGACATCACAATGCAGTTTACCCCATTGTGACATCACAATGCCCTTTCTCCCATTGTGACATCACAATGCAGTTTACCCCATTGTGACATCACAATGCAGTTTTCCCTATTGTGACATCACAATGCCATTTCCCCATTGTGACATCACAATGCCGTTTTCCCCATTGTGACATCACATTGCCCTTTCCCCCATTGTGACATCACAATGCCGTTTCCCCCATTGTGACATCACAATGCAGTTTTCCCCATTGTGACATCGCAATGCCGTTTCCCCCATTGTGACATCACAATGCAGTTTTCCCCATTGTGACATCGTAATGCCCTTTCCCCCATTGTGACATCACAATGCCGTTTTCCCTATTGTGACATCACAATGCCATTTCCTCCATTGTGACATCACAATGCCCATTCCCCATTGTGACATCACAATGCCCTTTCACCCATTGTGACATCACAATGCCATTTCCCACATTGTGTCATCACAATGCCTTTTCCCCCATTGTGACATCACAATGCCGTTTTCCCTATTGTGACATCACAATGCCATTTCCTCCATTGTGACATCACAATGCCCATTCCCCATTGTGACATCACAATGCCCTTTCACCCATTGTGACATCACAATGCCATTTCCCACATTGTGACATCACAATGCCTTTTCCCCAATTGTGACATCACAATGCAGTTTTCCCCATTGTGACATCACAATACCCTTTCCCCCATTGTGACATCACAATGCTGTTTTCCGCATTGTGACATCACAATGCCCTCTCCCCCATTGTGACATCACAATGCAGTTTTCCCCATTGTGACATCACAATGCCCTTTCTCCCATTGTGACATCACAATGCACTTTCCCCCATTGTGACATCACAATGCTGTTTTCCGCATTGTGACATCACAATGCCCTCTCCCCCATTGTGACATCACAATTCAGTTTTCCCCATTGTGACATCACAATGCGCATTCCCCCATTGTAACATCACAATGCACTTTCCCCCATTGTGACATCACAATGCCCTTTCCCCCATTGTGACATCACAATGCTGTTTCCCCCATTGTGACATCACAATGCAGTTTTCCCCATTGTGACATCGTAATGCCCTTTCCCCCATTGTGACATCACAATGCCGTTTTCCCTATTGTGACATCACAATGCCATTTCCTCCATTGTGACATCACAATGCCCATTCCCCATTGTGACATCACAATGCCCTTTCACCCATTGTGACATCACAATGCCATTTCCCACATTGTGACATCACAATGCCTTTTCCCCCATTGTGACATCACAATGCAGTTTTCCCCATTGTGACATCACAATACCCTTTCCCCCATTGTGACATCGCAATGCCCTTTCACCCATTGTGACATCACAATGCCATTTCCCACATTGTAACATCACAATGCCTTTTCCCCCATTGTGACATCACAATGCCGTTTTCCCCATTGTGACATCACAATGCCCTTTCCCCCATTGTGACATCACAATGCCATTTCCCCCATTGTGACATCACAATGCCGTTTTCCCTATTGTGACATCACAATGCCCTTTCCCCCATTGTGACATCACAATGCCATTTCCCCCATTGTGACATCACAATGCAGTTTACCCCATTGTGAAATCACAATGCAGTTTTCCCTATTGTGACATCACAATGCCATTTCCCCCATTGTGACATCACAATGCCATTTCCCCCATTGTGACATCACAATGCCGTTTTCCCCATTGTGACATCACAATGCCCTTTCCCCCATTGTGACATCACAATGCAGTTTACCCCATTGTGACATCACAATGCAGTTTACCCCATTGTGACATCACAATGCCCTTTCTCCCATTGTGACATCACAATGCAGTTTACCCCATTGTGACATCACAATGCAGTTTTCCCTATTGTGACATCACAATGCCATTTCCCCCATTGTGACATCACAATGCCTTTCCACATTGTGACATCACAATGCCCTTTCCACATTGTGACATCACAATGCCATTTCCCCCATTGTGACATCACAATGCAGTTTACCCCATTGTGACATCACAATGCAGTTTACCCCATTGTGACATCACAATGCCCTTTCTCCCATTGTGACATCACAATGCAGTTTACCCCATTGTGACATCACAATGCAGTTTTCCCTATTGTGACATCACAATGCCATTTCCCCATTGAGACATCACAATGCCGTTTTCCCCATTGTGACATCACATTGCCCTTTCCCCCATTGTGACATCACAATGCCGTTTCCCCCATTGTGACATCACAATGCAGTTTTCCCCATTGTGACATCGCAATGCCGTTTCCCCCATTGTGACATCACAATGCAGTTTTCCCCATTGTGACATCGTAATGCCCTTTCCCCCATTGTGACATCACAATGCCGTTTTCCCTATTGTGACATCACAATGCCATTTCCTCCATTGTGACATCACAATGCCCATTCCCCATTGTGACATCACAATGCCCTTTCACCCATTGTGACATCACAATGCCATTTCCCACATTGTGACATCACAATGCCTTTTCCCCAATTGTGACATCACAATGCAGTTTTCCCCATTGTGAAATCACAATACCCTTTCCCCCATTGTGACATCACAATGCTGTTTTCCGCATTGTGACATCACAATGCCCTCTCCCCCATTGTGACATCACAATGCAGTTTTCCCCATTGTGACATCACAATGCCCTTTCCCCCATTGTGACATCACAATGCAGTTTTCCCCATTGTGACATCACAATGCCCTTTCCCCCATTGTGACATCACAACACTGTTTTCCGCATTGTGACATCACAATGCCCTTTCCCCCATTGTGACATCACAATGCACTTTCCCCCATTGTGACATCACAATGCTGTTTTCCGCATTGTGACATCACAATTCCCTCTCCCCCATTGTGACATCACAATGCAGTTTTCCCCATTGTGACATCACAATGCGCTTTCCCCCATTGTGACATCACAATGCACTTTCCCCCATTGTGACATCACAATGCCCTTTCCCCCATTGTGACATCACAATGCCGTTTCCCCCATTGTGACATCACAATGCAGTTTTCCCCATTGTGACATCGTAATGCCCTTTCCCCCATTGTGACATCACAATGCCGTTTTCCCTATTGTGACATCACAATGCCATTTCCTCCATTGTGACATCACAATGCCCATTCCCCATTGTGACATCACAATGCCCTTTCACCCATTGTGACATCACAATGCCATTTCCCACATTGTGACATCACAATGCCTTTTCCCCCATTGTGACATCACAATGCAGTTTTCCCCATTGTGACATCACAATACCCTTTCCCCCATTGTGACATCACAATGCTGTTTTCCGCATTGTGACATCACAATGCCGTTTTCCCCATTGTGACATCACAATGCCCTTTCCCCCATTGTGACATCACAATGCCCTTTCCCCCATTGTGACATCACAATGCACTTTCCCCCATTGTGACATCACAATGCTGTTTTCCGCATTGTGACATCACAATGCCCTCTCCCCCATTGTGACATCACAATGCAGTTTTCCCCATTGTGACATCACAATGCCCTTTCTCCCATTGTGACATCACAATGCACTTTCCCCCATTGTGACATCACAATGCTGTTTTCCGCATTGTGACATCACAATGCCCTCTCCCCCATTGTGACATCACAATTCAGTTTTCCCCATTGTGACATCACAATGCGCATTCCCCCATTGTAACATCACAATGCACTTTCCCCCATTGTGACATCACAATGCCCTTTCCCCCATTGTGACATCACAATGCCGTTTCCCCCATTGTGACATCACAATGCAGTTTTCCCCATTGTGACATCGTAATGCCCTTTCCCCCATTGTGACATCACAATGCCGTTTTCCCTATTGTGACATCACAATGCCATTTCCTCCATTGTGACATCACAATGCCCATTCCCCATTGTGACATCACAATGCCCTTTCACCCATTGTGACATCACAATGCCATTTCCCACATTGTGACATCACAATGCCTTTTCCCCCATTGTGACATCACAATGCAGTTTTCCCCATTGTGACATCACAATACCCTTTCCCCCATTGTGACATCACAATGCCCTTTCACCCATTGTGACATCACAATGCCATTTCCCACATTGTGACATCACAATGCCTTTTCCCCCATTGTGACATCACAATGCCGTTTTCCCCATTGTGACATCACAATGCCCTTTCCCCCATTGTGACATCACAATGCCATTTCCCCCATTGTGACATCACAATGCCGTTTTCCCTATTGTGACATCACAATGCCCTTTCCCCCATTGTGACATCACAATGCCATTTCCCCCATTGTGACATCACAATGCAGTTTACCCCATTGTGAAATCACAATGCAGTTTTCCCTATTGTGACATCACAATGCCATTTCCCCCATTGTGACATCACAATGCCGTTTTCCCCATTGTGACATCACATTGCCCTTTCCCCCATTGTGACATCACAATGCAGTTTACCCCATTGTGACATCACAATGCAGTTTACCCCATTGTGACATCACAATGCCCTTTCTCCCATTGTGACATCACAATGCAGTTTACCCCATTGTGACATCACAATGCAGTTTTCCCTATTGTGACATCACAATGCCATTTCCCCCATTGTGACATCACAATGCCCTTTCCACATTGTGACATCACAATGCCCTTTCCACATTGTGACATCACAATGCCATTTCCCCCATTGTGACATCACAATGCAGTTTACCCCATTGTGACATCACAATGCAGTTTACCCCATTGTGACATCACAATGCCCTTTCTCCCATTGTGACATCACAATGCAGTTTACCCCATTGTGACATCACAATGCAGTTTTCCCTATTGTGACATCACAATGCCATTTCCCCATTGTGACATCACAATGCCGTTTTCCCCATTGTGACATCACATTGCCCTTTCCCCCATTGTGACATCACAATGCCGTTTCCCCCATTGTGACATCACAATGCAGTTTTCCCCATTGTGACATCGCAATGCCGTTTCCCCCATTGTGACATCACAATGCAGTTTTCCCCATTGTGACATCGTAATGCCCTTTCCCCCATTGTGACATCACAATGCCGTTTTCCCTATTGTGACATCACAATGCCATTTCCTCCATTGTGACATCACAATGCCCATTCCCCATTGTGACATCACAATGCCCTTTCACCCATTGTGACATCACAATGCCATTTCCCACATTGTGACATCACAATGCCTTTTCCCCCATTGTGACATCACAATGCAGTTTTCCCCATTGTGACATCACAATACCCTTTCCCCATTGTGACATCACAATGCTGTTTTCCGCATTGTGACATCACAATGCCGTTTTCCCCATTGTGACATCACAATGCCCTTTCCCCCATTGTGACATCACAATGCAATTTCCCCCATTGTGACATCACAATGCCGTTTTCCCTATTGTGACATCACAATGCCCTTTCCCCCATTGTGACATCACAATGCCATTTCCCCCATTGTGACATCACAATGCCATTTCCCCCATTGTGACATCACAATGCCATTTCCCCCATTGTGACATCACAATGCCATTTTCCCCATTGTGACATATCATTGCCCTTTCCCCCATTGTGACATCACTATGCCATTTCCCCCATTGTGACATCACAATGCCGTTTTCCCTATTGTGACATCACAATGCCCTTTCCCCCATTGTGACATCACAATGCCCTTTCCCCCATTGTGACATCACAATGCCATTTCCCCCATTGTGACATCACAATGCCCTTTCCCCCATTGTGACATCACAATGCCATTTCCCCCATTGTGACATCAAAATGCCGTTTTCCGCATTGTGACATCACAATGCAGTTTACCCCATTGTGACATCAAAATGCCGTTTTCCGCATTGTGACATCACAATGCAGTTTACCCCATTGTGACATCAAAATGCCCTTTCCCCCATTGTGACATCACAATGCCGTTTTCCGCATTGTGACATCACAATGCCCTTTCCCCCATTGGGACATCACAATGCCGTTTCCCCGATTGTGACATCACAATGCCATTTCCCACATTGTAACATCACAATGCCCTTTCCCCCATTGTGACATCACAATGCCCTTTCCCCCATTGTGACATCACAATGCACTTTCCCTCATTGTGACATCACAATGCCCTTTCCCCCATTGTGACATCACAATGCCATTTCCCCCATTGTGACATCACAATGCCATTTTCCCCATTGTGACATATCATTGCCCTTTCCCCCATTGTGACATCACTATGCCATTTCCCCCATTGTGACATCACAATGCCGTTTTCCCTATTGTGGCATCACAATGCCCTTTCCCCCATTGTGACATCACAATGCCATTTCCCCCATTGTGACATCACAATGCCATTTCCCCCATTGTGACATCACAATGCAGTTTACCCCATTGTGACATCACAATGCAGTTTACCCCATTGTGACATCACAATGCACTTTACCCCATTGTGACATCACAATGCCCTTTTCCCCATTGTGAAATCACAATGCCGTTTTCCCTATTGTGACATCACAATGCCATTTCCTCCATTGTGACATCACAATTCCCTTTCCACATTGTGACATCACAATGCCATTTCCCCCATTGTGACATCACAATGCCCTTTCCCCCATTGTGACATCACAATGCCCTCTCCCCCATTGTGACATCACAATGCCGTTTTCCCCATTGGGACATCACAATGCCGTTTCCCCCATTGTGACATCACAATGCCCTTTCCACCATTGTGACATCACAATGCCATTTCACCCATTGTGACATCACAATGCCATTTCCCACATTGTGACATCACAATGCCCTTTCCCCCATTGTGACATCACAATGCCGTTTTCCCCATTGGGACATCACAATGCCATTTCCCCCATTGTGACATCACAATGCCATTTCCCCCATTGTGACATCACAATGCCATTTCCCCCATTGTGACATCACAATGCCGTTTTTTGCATTGTGACATCACAATGCCCTTTCCCTCATTCTGACATCACAATGCAGTTTTCCCCATTGTGACATCGCAATGCCCTTTCCCCCATTGTGACATCACAATGCCGTTTTCCCCATTGTGACATCACAATGCCCTTTCCCCCATTGTGACATCACAATGCCATTTCCCCCATTGTGACATCACAATGCCGTTTTCCCTATTGTGACATCACAATGCCCTTTCCCCCATTGTAAAAAACACACGTCAGGGAGGCGCTACCTGTGTCGGCTTGTAATTATTAGGTCTTTAGAGTAATCACTAAAAGTGAATTAAAATGCGTAAAAAATGAATCAATTAGACTCACCCGGTGTCTGGCGAGCACCCCTGTAAAGGGGTCTCACCAGCACCTCCACATCCTCGTCGGCTTTAAAAATCCCCTGGCGTGTCCGTTCGGCTGCTGGGCTTCTGTGTCCTGCTAGCTGGCAGGACCCACTTGAAGTGTTTTTCGTATATAAATTTGGTGGAAAAAGGAAAAGCCCGCGCTCTTAGGGACCTGAACACCAGGGTCGGGCTCCAGACACCACTTGCTTCAAACTTTTATTCTTAATATCCTCTGTGCAACGCGTTTCGTCGTACACACAACGACTTTATCAAGCACAATAGTTACAATGTTACATATACACTCTATATATAGTTAACTCACTTTTAGGCGGCAGCATCCCATTCGTTGCGCTGGTTTCAGGAGGTTTGAGAGTTAATATAACCCCAGCATTTCAGCAAGATGAAGACTTTGTGGGTCAATGGGCACTAATGCTGAATACTTTCTCTACCTTAATGTCTGAGAAGCTTATTATGAAACGTATGTCCATGTTGTCTGATTGTATTAAAAAATTAAATGTGCATGAGAGTAAGGAAGATTTGATATATGATGTATTATACTCTATGGAAAGACTTGAAAAAGAGACTATTACTAGGAAAATTAAAAAATTAATACGAGACTCACATGATTTTAAAAATAAAAACTATTTTCCCAAAGATTACAGAAGGAAAATGAGAAAACAATCCCCTTACAATAGCCAACAGAGATGTGGAGAGAATAATAAAAACAATGACTATGTATATACCCATGAGAGGGCAGAATATAATGGTCATAATAATAGCCATGGAAATAAAATAAACTCATATGGGGGACATAGTAATCACTGGGGAAACAGATTAAATACTAATTATACATATAGAAAACAATTTAGACAATGGGATAATAGGCAAACAAATAATAGATATGAAAATCGCTCCCGACTACAAAATGTGAATAATTTTGGACAAAGACAAGAGAGAAAGGGAGAAAAAACTAGAAGACTGAATTGGCATGAGGATAGAGATGGAACAACACGACAAAGGGAGCAATATCAAGAAAAAGCGGAGGAACAAAGACCGTACCTGATGCGGAGAAAAATGATCACAAATAATTCTGATAATATGACACAAACATACATTACCGGATCTATAAATAAACACAAATATCCAAGGGGCCCACAAACGGAAAATTGGAGAACACCCCCGATGAACCAAGGGGGAGCGAAATATTTGGATGAAAATGCCCATGCCCTTATTACTGTGGATTCCACATTTTGCAGTACAACAGACCACACCCCCAAACGGGTTAGAACCTCCAGTTCAGGAAGGAGTAAGAACTATAATCCATCTAATAAGTGCGCTCAAGAACTTATGTCATTTACACCAGAATTAATTTCACAGGAGGTGGAAAGTGCATTACTAACATCGCCTATGGCAAACTCACCAACGGACATATTGGATCTCTGTATTTCAAATACAGAGAACAGAAGAAGGTCCAATGGAATGGGACAAGTCTCCAAACCAACGGAACATCGAGCTTTTTTAGACAAAGCAACAGATCAGATGCCCTTTACAACATCGAGAACGATACCAAAGAACAACACAACCTCCCACAAGAATGGCGCAACTCAGAGACCCAGTGTGAACCAAACAGCAAAATCAAAAATAAACCAGTTTTACCTTCCAATGAAACCAACAAACAGGATAGAAAAAGAAAGACCAGAAGGGGGAAAAGGGGGGGTAGAAGGAGGAACAAGAACAAAAGGAACCCCCCAAATGAAGAAATAGTGTCCTTCGAAGAGGCCAAGAGCCAGGGCATATTCAATATATCGAGCTATATGTTAAGACGGAAAGAAGTGGATATTTTAGCCAAGGGGCTCTCCTTTAGCCCCATGACCAATTCAAATCTGTTTGACTTATTTGTGGATCTGAACAGCTTTATACGAAAATTAACCCTTAATAGATACTTCATGATTCAAGAAATGAATGGGAAGGACAGGCAAACGAATGGGGAACAAATCGAACAAACATTCAATATTGACGACCCCATAGCGACTGACCTTAAACCTATAAGTAGATTCTACCCAGTTGAAGTAAAAGGGGAATATATACAACTTTTTTATAATAAAGTCATGAAAGAATTTAAACAGATGTGTCAGAAGGATATGAGAACACAAGGAGGGACAGATAATCTCACGAAGAACCAGAGAGTCACCTTAAACAATCTGATGAAACAAGAAGACATAGTTATTAGGAATGCGGACAAAGGGGGGGGGATAGTTATCCTCGATTATGCTAAGTATGACCATGAAGCAACGAGGATTCTTCAGGATATAAAATATTACGAGAAACTAAGTAGGGACCCCACAGAAATAACGAAAGTGAAATTCTATCAATTACTTCAGGATGGATATAGGGATAGATGTATCCTGAAACCCGAATATAAATATCTGCTCGAAACACCCATAGGCATGCCGTATTTCTATTATTTGCCTAAAATACACAAAGATGTTTTCAACCCTCCGGGCCGACCCATCATTGCCGGTATGCAGGCTATAACCAACAGGCTGTCAGAATACATCGATGTGCAATTGCAAAAACATGTCAAGAACCTGCCATCATACCTTAAAGACACGGGTCACCTATTGGACACGATTAAACAGATCCCCTGGAAAAATTCATACAAGTGGTGCACAATGGACGTGGAAGCCTTGTATACAAACATTGATCACGAGGCAGGTATTTCAGCAATAAATAAAACACTGGAAGAAGACCCTCTTATGCCAAAAAATCAGAGGGAATTTTTGCTACAAGCTATTTCATTTATACTAAACAATAACTTTTTCACGTATAACGGGAGTTTCTACAGGCAGATAAGAGGGACCGCAATGGGCACGATTTGTGCCCCAAGCTACGCAAATTGTGTCATGGGGGTCTTTGAAAGAGATCGATTCTTAGACCACAGGGTCATTCTATATAAAAGATATATAGATGACCTGTTAATAATCTGGGATGGTGAAGAACAGGAACTGGAAACTTTCATCAAAAATCTAATGGAAAATGAGTTTGGATTCAAATTTACGTACACTATTGATCCAAATAAAATTGTATATCTAGATCTGGAGTTATCAACAAAAGAACAAAACATCATTACCCGTACTCACTTCAAGGCTGTGGATACCAACAGCTATCTGGATTTCCACAGCTGTCACCTAAAACAATGGAAAGTTAATGTTCCATATGGACAATTGAAAAGGGTGAGAAGAAACTGCACCACCCAAGAGGACTTTGAAGACCAAGCCAAATTAATTAAAAAAAGATTTCGTGATAAAGGATATCCAATCACTATAATTAATTCGGCCTATGAGAAAGTAACGGAAGAACAAAAGACCAACAATAAACAGAACATGGAAAAATCCAAGAGTAATATAGAAAGAAAAGAAAAATCTAGTAAAAGGTTTGGAATTACATTTACAACGAAATATAGCAAACAGTTTGGTAATATAAAGAAAATTATGAAAGATAATTGGTCATTATTACAAGAAGACCCTTTCTTACAAAAAATTATACCAGAAAGACCACTATGTACCTTTAGGAGAAACAAAACCCTCAAAAATATACTTGCACCCTCATGCCCGAAAAAGGAGAAGAACAGAAAACGGGAACAGGAGAAAAAACAAAAAGGACCAAAAGGCGTCTATAGGTGCGGGGATAGAAAATGTAAATGCTGCGAAAACATATCTAATGGGAGAACAGAGATTGAAGTAAGAGAAGGAGGATCTATAGAGATCAATCAACGATTAACGTGTAAAACGGAAGCAGTAATATATATGCTTGAGTGTCCCTGTCACCTTAGATACGTAGGGAGAACGATTAATGCACTAAGAGACCGAATGAATAAACACCGCAGTAATATTAAAAACGGTTTCTTAAAACACAGTGTCTCCAAACATTTTTTAAATGAACACAATAGAGATCATACTGTTCTGAGAATTACCCCCCTAGAATATATAAATTCTAAATCAGTACAGGAACTCAGACAAAAAGAAATGTACTGGATCTTTAGACTCAACACACTCATACCGAACGGCTTAAACGAGGTACTAGAAAAAATTTGAGACACCACACCACTTTTATTGTTATTAAAAATTTTTTTAATATTTTATTGTATATATTTATATATTTGGCATATAAGTTATATACATAGTAGTAATTTTTTATGCGTAAAGTTTTATTATAATTATAACTATAGGCAAGCCACTTGAGGTATACTAATATATAATGGTAACTATACAAATGTACGAATATATATAAAAAGAGACATGGACGTTATAACTTGTAGGAGAACCATCCATAAATTATTTATTTATTAGCTTATGTATTTATTGTATGTATTCATTATTATTTTTTATTATTGTATATAAGTATTACCAAGTAGAATATAATCCATCCAAAGATCTAATAAGCATGTCTGTTTTAAATGTAATTATGTTATGAAAAAATTGAAAAAGCATTTTATTTAGGATTTTTAAACATGTATTAATTCTCTTTTGTAAACGGCAGCATCCCTTTTCAAACTATCCTTCTATTTTGAACTAAGTCCCATTATCACCACCCACTGAGTAATTTACTCCACAACATATATATTATGTTCCTTTCTCCCCCCCCCTCCCCCCATCCCCCTTCTTTCATAATAGATTAATATGTGATGTATAAGATAAATTATTAACACTATCATTATTTTATCATTTTTTACATAAATATTCAATTTTTGTGTGAAGTAAACTAGTGGGTATATTTAAATATTATTAAACAATAAATTTATAGTATACATATAGGTTCATTAATAAAATAACTTTTGCTTAAAACTTCAGATAGCTAAAGCTAATTTAAATAGCATATAGAAATTTTTTATTTGTCCTCCCAACACAAATGAGGACTGCCGAAAGTGCTTCAAAGCAAACGGCCCGAGATACTCTCCCCGGTCGTCAAGGATACAAGTTATACACAACACGATAAGGGATATGACTAAATAGGAGAGACACGCGGTGTTTACACAGCTTTCTAACGTAGCTAACGTAAATAGCGTAAACACCGCTGACATAATGATTGACAGCCCAGGAACCTATTAACACGGAGATAGAGCGCTCTGGGCGTACATCTTCACCCAGAGCCGGCATACGTCACCATACCCGGAAGTACTATACCGTTTCTCTCTCCTGACATGGCGCCTCGCATCTGACAGACGCATGGGACGCCGACACCTGAAACCAGCGCAACGAATGGGATGCTGCCGCCTAAAAGTGAGTTAACTATATATAGAGTGTATATGTAACATTGTAACTATTGTGCTTGATAAAGTCGTTGTGTGTACGACGAAACGCGTTGCACAGAGGATATTAAGAATAAAAGTTTGAAGCAAGTGGTGTCTGGAGCCCGACCCTGGTGTTCAGGTCCCTAAGAGCGCGGGCTTTTCCTTTTTCCACCAAATTTATATACGAAAAACCTTTCCCCCATTGTGACATCACAATGCCATTTCCCCCATTGTGACATCACAATGCCATTTCCCCCATTGTGACATCACAATGCCATTTCCCCCATTGTGACATCACAATGCCATTTCCCCCATTGTGACATCACAATGCAGTTTACCCCATTGTGACATCACAATGCCCTTTTCCCCATTGTGACATCACAATGCCGTTTTCCCTATTGTGACATCACAATGCCATTTCCTCCATTGTGACATCACAATGCCCTTTACACATTGTGACATCACAATGCCATTTCCCCCATTGTGACATCACAATGCAGTTTACCCCATTGTGACATCACAATGCCCTTTCTCCCATTGTGACATCACAATGCAGTTTACCCCATTGTGACATCACAATGCAGTTTTCCCTATTGTGACATCACAATGCCATTTCCCCCATTGTGACATCACAATGCCGTTTTCCCCATTGTGACATCACATTGCCCTTTCCCCCATTGTGACATCACAATGCAGTTTACCCCATTGTGACATCACAATGCAGTTTACCCCATTGTGACATCACAATGCAGTTTACCCCATTGTGACATCACAATGCAGTGTACCCCATTGTGACATCACAATGCCCTTTCTCCCATTGTGACATCACAATGCAGTTTACCCCATTGTGACATCACAATGCAGTTTTCCCTATTGTGACATCACAATGCCATTTCCCCCATTGTGACATCACAATGCCCTTTCCACATTGTGACATCACAATGCCATTTCCCCCATTGTGACATCACAATGCAGTTTACCCCATTGTGACATCACAATGCAGTTTACCCCATTGTGACATCACAATGCCCTTTCTCCCATTGTGACATCACAATGCAGTTTACCCCATTGTGACATCACAATGCAGTTTTCCCTATTGTGACGTCACAATGCCATTTCCCCCATTGTGACATCACAATGCCGTTTTCCCCATTGTGACATCACATTGCCCTTTCCCCCATTGTGACATCACAATGCCATTTCCCTTATTGTGACATCACAATACCGTTTTCCCTATTGTGACAACACAATGCAGTGTACCCCATTGTGACATCACAATGCCCTTTCTCCCATTGTGACATCACAATGCCATTTCCCCCATTGTGACATCACAATGACTTTTTCCCTATTGTGACATCACAATGCCATTTCCCCCATTGTGACATCACAATGCCCTTTCCACATTGTGACATCACAATGCCATTTCCCCCATTGTGACATCACAATGCAGTTTACCCCATTGTGACATCACAATGCCCTTTCCCCCATTGTGACATCACAATTCCGTTTTCCCCATTGGGACATCACAATGCCGTTTCCCCCATTGTGACATCACAATCCCATTTCCACCATTGTGACATCACAATGCCGCTTCCCCCATTGTGACATCACAATGCAGTTTTCCCCATTGTGACATCGCAATGCCGTTTCCCCCATTGTGACATCACAATGCAGTTTTCCCCATTGTGACATCGTAATGCCCTTTCCCCCATTGTGACATCACAATGCCGTTTTCCCTATTGTGACATCACAATGCCATTTCCTCCATTGTGACATCACAATGCCCATTCCCCATTGTGACATCACAATGCCCTTTCACCCATTGTGACATCACAATGCCATTTCCCACATTGTGACATCACAATGCCTTTTCCCCCATTGTGACATCACAATGCAGTTTTCCCCATTGTGACATCACAATACCCTTTCCCCATTGTGACATCACAATGCTGTTTTCCGCATTGTGACATCACAATGCCGTTTTCCCCATTGTGACATCACAATGCCCTTTCCCCCATTGTGACATCACAATGCAATTTCCCCCATTGTGACATCACAATGCCGTTTTCCCTATTGTGACATCACAATGCCCTTTCCCCCATTGTGACATCACAATGCCATTTCCCCCATTGTGACATCACAATGCCATTTCCCCCATTGTGACATCACAATGCAGTTTACCCCATTGTGACATCACAATGCCCTTTTCCCCATTGTGACATCACAATGCCGTTTTCCCTATTGTGACATCACAATGCCATTTCCTCCATTGTGACATCACAACGCCCTTTCCACATTGTGACATCACAATGCCATTTCCCCCATTGTGACATCACAATGCAGTTTACCCCATTGTGACATCACAATGCAGTTTACCCCATTGTGACATCACAATGCCCTTTCTCCAATTGTGACATCACAATGCAGTTTACCCCATTGTGAAATCACAATGCAGTTTTCCCTATTGTGACATCACAATGCCATTTCCCCCATTGTGACATCACAATGCCGTTTTCCCCATTGTGACATCACATTGCCCTTTCCCCCATTGTGACATCACAATGCAGTTTACCCCATTGTGACATCACAATGCAGTTTACCCCATTGTGACATCACAATGCCCTTTCTCCCATTGTGACATCACAATGCAGTTTACCCCATTGTGACATCACAATGCAGTTTTCCCTATTGTGACATCAAATGCCATTTCCCCCATTGTGACATCACAATGCAGTTTACCCCATTGTGACATCACAATGCAGTTTACCCCATTGTGACATCACAATGCCCTTTCTCCCATTGTGACATCACAATGCAGTTTACCCCATTGTGACATCACAATGCAGTTTTCCCTATTGTGACATCACAATGCCATTTCCCCATTGTGACATCACAATGCCGTTTTCCCCATTGTGACATCACATTGCCCTTTCCCCCATTGTGACATCACAGTGCCGTTTCCCCCATTGTGACATCACAATGCAGTTTTCCCCATTGTGACATCGCAATGCCGTTTCCCCCATTGTGACATCACAATGCACTTTCCCCCATTGTGACATCACAATTCCGTTTTCCCCATTGGGACATCACAATGCCGTTTCCCCCATTGTGACATCACAATCCCATTTCCACCATTGTGACATCACAATGCCGTTTCCCCCATTGTGACATCACAATGCAGTTTTCCCCATTGTGACATTGCAATGCCGTTTCCCCCATGGTGACATCACAATGCAGTTTTCCCCATTGTGACATCGCAATGCCCTTTCCCCCATTGTGACATCACAATGCCGTTTTCCCTATTGTGACATCACAATGCCATTTCCTCCATTGTGACATCACAATGCCCATTCCCCATTGTGACATCACAATGCCCTTTCACCCATTGTGACATCACAATGCCATTTCCCACATTGTGACATCACAATGCCTTTTCCCCAATTGTGACATCACAATGCAGTTTTCCCCATTGTGACATCACAATACCCTTTCCCCCATTGTGACATCACAATGCTGTTTTCCGCATTGTGACATCACAATGCCCTCTCCCCCATTGTGACATCACAATGCAGTTTTCCCCATTGTGACATCACAATGCCCTTTCCCCCATTGTGACATCACAATGCAGTTTTCCCCATTGTGACATCACAATGCCCTTTCCCCCATTGTGACATCACAACGCTGTTTTCCGCATTGTGACATCACAATGCCCTTTCCCCCATTGTGACATCACAATGCACTTTCCCCCATTGTGACATCACAATGCTGTTTTCCGCATTGTGACATCACAATGCCCTCTCCCCCATTGTGACATCACAATGCAGTTTTCCCCATTGTGACATCACAATGCGCTTTCCCCCATTGTGACATCACAATGCACTTTCCCCCATTGTGACATCACAATGCCCTTTCCCCCATTGTGACATCACAATGCCGTTTCCCCCATTGTGACATCACAATGCAGTTTTCCCCATTGTGACATCATAATGCCCTTTCCCCCATTGTGACATCACAATGCCGTTTTCCCTATTGTGAAATCACAATGCCATTTCCTCCATTGTGACATCACAATGCCCTTTCACCCATTGTGACATCACAATGCCATTTCCCACATTGTGACATCACAATGCCTTTTCCCCCATTGTGACATCACAATGCAGTTTTCCCCATTGTGACATCACAATACCCTTTCCCCCATTGTGACATCACAATGCTGTTTTCCGCATTGTGACATCACAATGCCGTTTTCCCCATTGTGACATCACAATGCCCTTTCCCCCATAGTGACATCACAATGCCATTTCCCCCATTGTGACATCACAATGCCGTTTTCCCTATTGTGACATCACAATGCCCTTTCCCCCATTGTGACATCACAATGCCATTTCCCCCATTGTGACATCACAATGCCATTTCCCCCATTGTGACATCACAATGCAGTTTACCCCATTGTGACATCACAATGCCCTTTTCCCCATTGTGACATCACAATGCCGTTTTCCCTATTGTGACATCACAATGCCATTTCCTCCATTGTGACATCACAATGCCCTTTCCACATTGTGACATCACAATGCCATTTCCCCCATTGTGACATCACAATGCAGTTTACCCCATTGTGACATCACAATGCAGTTTACCCCATTGTGACATCACAATGCCCTTTCTCCCATTGTGACATCACAATGTAGTTTACCCCATTGTGAAATCACAATGCAGTTTTCCCTATTGTGACATCACAATGCCATTTCCCCCATTGTGACATCACAATGCCGTTTTCCCCATTGTGACATCACATTGCCCTTTCCCCCATTGTGACATCACAATGCAGTTTACCCCATTGTGACATCACAATGCAGTTTACCCCATTGTGACATCACAATGCCCTTTCTCCCATTGTGACATCACAATGCAGTTTACCCCATTGTGACATCACAATGCAGTTTACCCCATTGTGACATCACAATGCAGTTTTCCCTATTGTGACATCACAATGCCATTTCCCCCATTGTGACATCACAATGCCCTTTCCACATTGTGACATCACAATGCCATTTCCCCCATTGTGACATCACAATGCAGTTTACCCCATTGTGACATCACAATGCAGTTTACCCCATTGTGACATCACAATGCCCTTTCTCCCATTGTGACATCACAATGCAGTTTACCCCATTGTGACATCACAATGCAGTTTTCCCTATTGTGACGTCACAATGCCATTTCCCCCATTGTGACATCACAATGCCGTTTTCCCCATTGTGACATCACATTGCCCTTTCCCCCATTGTGACATCACAATGCCATTTCCCTTATTGTGACATCACAATACCGTTTTCCCTATTGTGACAACACAATGCCCTTTCCCCAATTGTGACATCACAATGCCATTTCCCCCATTGTGACATCACAATGACTTTTTCCCTATTGTGACATCACAATGCCATTTCCCCCATTGTGACATCACAATGCCCTTTCCACATTGTGACATCACAATGCCATTTCCCCCATTGTGACATCACAATGCAGTTTACCCCATTGTGACATCACAATGCCCTTTCCCCCATTGTGACATCACAATTCCGTTTTCCCCATTGGGACATCACAATGCCGTTTCCCCCATTGTGACATCACAATCCCATTTCCACCATTGTGACATCACAATGCCGCTTCCCCCATTGTGACATCACAATGCAGTTTTCCCCATTGTGACATCGCAATGCCGTTTCCCCCATTGTGACATCACAATGCAGTTTTCCCCATTGTGACATCGTAATGCCCTTTCCCCCATTGTGACATCACAATGCCGTTTTCCCTATTGTGACATCACAATGCCCATTCCCCATTGTGACATCACAATGCCCTTTCACCCATTGTGACATCACAATGCCATTTCCCACATTGTGACATCACAATGCCTTTTCCCCCATTGTGACATCACAATGCAGTTTTCCCCATTGTGACATCACAATACCCTTTCCCCCATTGTGACATCACAATGCTGTTTTCCGCATTGTGACATCACAATGCCGTTTTCCCCATTGTGACATCACAATGCCCTTTCCCCCATTGTGACATCACAATGCCATTTCCCCCATTGTGACATCACAATGCCGTTTTCCCTATTGTGACATCACAATGCCCTTTCCCCCATTGTGACATCACAATGCCATTTCCCCCATTGTGACATCACAATGCCATTTCCCCCATTGTGACATCACAATGCAGTTTACCCCATTGTGACATCACAATGCCCTTTTCCCCATTGTGACATCACAATGCCGTTTTCCCTATTGTGACATCACAATGCCATTTCCTCCATTGTGACATCACAACGCCCTTTCCACATTGTGACATCACAATGCCATTTCCCCCATTGTGACATCACAATGCAGTTTACCCCATTGTGACATCACAATGCAGTTTACCCCATTGTGACATCACAATGCCCTTTCTCCAATTGTGACATCACAATGCAGTTTACCCCATTGTGAAATCACAATGCAGTTTTCCCTATTGTGACATCACAATGCCATTTCCCCCATTGTGACATCACAATGCCGTTTTCCCCATTGTGACATCACATTGCCCTTTCCCCCATTGTGACATCACAATGCAGTTTACCCCATTGTGACATCACAATGCAGTTTACCCCATTGTGACATCACAATGCCCTTTCTCCCATTGTGACATCACAATGCAGTTTACCCCATTGTGACATCACAATGCAGTTTTCCCTATTGTGACATCAAATGCCATTTCCCCCATTGTGACATCACAATGCAGTTTACCCCATTGTGACATCACAATGCAGTTTACCCCATTGTGACATCACAATGCCCTTTCTCCCATTGTGACATCACAATGCAGTTTACCCCATTGTGACATCACAATGCAGTTTTCCCTATTGTGACATCACAATGCCATTTCCCCATTGTGACATCACAATGCCGTTTTCCCCATTGTGACATCACATTGCCCTTTCCCCCATTGTGACATCACAATGCCGTTTCCCCCATTGTGACATCACAATGCAGTTTTCCCCATTGTGACATCGCAATGCCGTTTCCCCCATTGTGACATCACAATGCACTTTCCCCCATTGTGACATCACAATTCCGTTTTCCCCATTGGGACATCACAATGCCGTTTCCCCCATTGTGACATCACAATCCCATTTCCACCATTGTGACATCACAATGCCGTTTCCCCCATTGTGACATCACAATGCAGTTTTCCCCATTGTGACATTGCAATGCCGTTTCCCCCATGGTGACATCACAATGCAGTTTTCCCCATTGTGACATCGCAATGCCCTTTCCCCCATTGTGACATCACAATGCCGTTTTCCCTATTGTGACATCACAATGCCATTTCCTCCATTGTGACATCACAATGCCCATTCCCCATTGTGACATCACAATGCCCTTTCACCCATTGTGACATCACAATGCCATTTCCCACATTGTGACATCACAATGCCTTTTCCCCAATTGTGACATCACAATGCAGTTTTCCCCATTGTGACATCACAATACCCTTTCCCCCATTGTGACATCACAATGCTGTTTTCCGCATTGTGACATCACAATGCCCTCTCCCCCATTGTGACATCACAATGCAGTTTTCCCCATTGTGACATCACAATGCCCTTTCCCCCATTGTGACATCACAATGCAGTTTTCCCCATTGTGACATCACAATGCCCTTTCCCCCATTGTGACATCACAACGCTGCTTTCCGCATTGTGACATCACAATGCCCTTTCCCCCATTGTGACATCACAATGCACTTTCCCCCATTGTGACATCACAATGCTGTTTTCCGCATTGTGACATCACAATGCCCTCTCCCCCATTGTGACATCACAATGCAGTTTTCCCCATTGTGACATCACAATGCGCTTTCCCCCATTGTGACATCACAATGCACTTTCCCCCATTGTGACATCACAATGCCCTTTCCCCCATTGTGACATCACAATGCCGTTTCCCCCATTGTGACATCACAATGCAGTTTTCCCCATTGTGACATCGTAATGCCCTTTCCCCCATTGTGACATCACAATGCCGTTTTCCCTATTGTGACATCACAATGCCATTTCCTCCATTGTGACATCACAATGCCCTTTCACCCATTGTGACATCACAATGCCATTTCCCACATTGTGACATCACAATGCCTTTTCCCCCATTGTGACATCACAATGCAGTTTTCCCCATTGTGACATCACAATACCCTTTCCCCCATTGTGACATCACAATGCTGTTTTCCGCATTGTGACATCACAATGCCGTTTTCCCCATTGTGACATCACAATGCCCTTTCCCCCATTGTGACATCACAATGCCATTTCCCCCATTGTGACATCACAATGCCGTTTTCCCTATTGTGACATCACAATGCCCTTTCCCCCATTGTGACATCACAATGCCATTTCCCCCATTGTGACATCACAATGCCATTTCCCCCATTGTGACATCACAATGCAGTTTACCCCATTGTGACATCACAATGCCCTTTTCCCCATTGTGACATCACAATGCCGTTTTCCCTATTGTGACATCACAATGCCATTTCCTCCATTGTGACATCACAATGCCCTTTCCACATTGTGACATCACAATGCCATTTCCCCCATTGTGACATCACAATGCAGTTTACCCCATTGTGACATCACAATGCAGTTTACCCCATTGTGACATCACAATGCCCTTTCTCCCATTGTGACATCACAATGTAGTTTACCCCATTGTGAAATCACAATGCAGTTTTCCCTATTGTGACATCACAATGCCATTTCCCCCATTGTGACATCACAATGCCGTTTTCCCCATTGTGACATCACATTGCCCTTTCCCCCATTGTGACATCACAATGCAGTTTACCCCATTGTGACATCACAATGCAGTTTACCCCATTGTGACATCACAATGCCCTTTCTCCCATTGTGACATCACAATGCAGTTTACCCCATTGTGACATCACAATGCAGTTTACCCCATTGTGACATCACAATGCAGTTTTCCCTATTGTGACATCACAATGCCATTTCCCCCATTGTGACATCACAATGCCCTTTCCACATTGTGACATCACAATGCCATTTCCCCCATTGTGACATCACAATGCAGTTTACCCCATTGTGACATCACAATGCAGTTTACCCCATTGTGACATCACAATGCCCTTTCTCCCATTGTGACATCACAATGCAGTTTACCCCATTGTGACATCACAATGCAGTTTTCCCTATTGTGACGTCACAATGCCATTTCCCCCATTGTGACATCACAATGCCGTTTTCCCCATTGTGACATCACATTGCCCTTTCCCCCATTGTGACATCACAATGCCATTTCCCTTATTGTGACATCACAATACCGTTTTCCCTATTGTGACAACACAATGCCCTTTCCCCAATTGTGACATCACAATGCCATTTCCCCCATTGTGACATCACAATGACTTTTTCCCTATTGTGACATCACAATGCCATTTCCCCCATTGTGACATCACAATGCCCTTTCCACATTGTGACATCACAATGCCATTTCCCCCATTGTGACATCACAATGCAGTTTACCCCATTGTGACATCACAATGCCCTTTCCCCCATTGTGACATCACAATTCCGTTTTCCCCATTGGGACATCACAATGCCGTTTCCCCCATTGTGACATCACAATCCCATTTCCACCATTGTGACATCACAATGCCGCTTCCCCCATTGTGACATCACAATGCAGTTTTCCCCATTGTGACATCGCAATGCCGTTTCCCCCATTGTGACATCACAATGCAGTTTTCCCCATTGTGACATCGTAATGCCCTTTCCCCCATTGTGACATCACAATGCCGTTTTCCCTATTGTGACATCACAATGCCCATTCCCCATTGTGACATCACAATGCCCTTTCACCCATTGTGACATCACAATGCCATTTCCCACATTGTGACATCACAATGCCTTTTCCCCCATTGTGACATCACAATGCAGTTTTCCCCATTGTGACATCACAATACCCTTTCCCCCATTGTGACATCACAATGCTGTTTTCCGCATTGTGACATCACAATGCCGTTTTCCCCATTGTGACATCACAATGCCCTTTCCCCCATTGTGACATCACAATGCCATTTCCCCCATTGTGACATCACAATGCCGTTTTCCCTATTGTGACATCACAATGCCCTTTCCCCCATTGTGACATCACAATGCCATTTCCCCCATTGTGACATCACAATGCCATTTCCCCCATTGTGACATCACAATGCAGTTTACCCCATTGTGACATCACAATGCCCTTTTCCCCATTGTGACATCACAATGCCGTTTTCCCTATTGTGACATCACAATGCCATTTCCTCCATTGTGACATCACAACGCCCTTTCCACATTGTGACATCACAATGCCATTTCCCCCATTGTGACATCACAATGCAGTTTACCCCATTGTGACATCACAATGCAGTTTACCCCATTGTGACATCACAATGCCCTTTCTCCAATTGTGACATCACAATGCAGTTTACCCCATTGTGAAATCACAATGCAGTTTTCCCTATTGTGACATCACAATGCCATTTCCCCCATTGTGACATCACAATGCCGTTTTCCCCATTGTGACATCACATTGCCCTTTCCCCCATTGTGACATCACAATGCAGTTTACCCCATTGTGACATCACAATGCAGTTTACCCCATTGTGACATCACAATGCCCTTTCTCCCATTGTGACATCACAATGCAGTTTACCCCATTGTGACATCACAATGCAGTTTTCCCTATTGTGACATCAAATGCCATTTCCCCCATTGTGACATCACAATGCAGTTTACCCCATTGTGACATCACAATGCAGTTTACCCCATTGTGACATCACAATGCCCTTTCTCCCATTGTGACATCACAATGCAGTTTACCCCATTGTGACATCACAATGCAGTTTTCCCTATTGTGACATCACAATGCCATTTCCCCATTGTGACATCACAATGCCGTTTTCCCCATTGTGACATCACATTGCCCTTTCCCCCATTGTGACATCACAATGCCGTTTCCCCCATTGTGACATCACAATGCAGTTTTCCCCATTGTGACATCGCAATGCCGTTTCCCCCATTGTGACATCACAATGCACTTTCCCCCATTGTGACATCACAATTCCGTTTTCCCCATTGGGACATCACAATGCCGTTTCCCCCATTGTGACATCACAATCCCATTTCCACCATTGTGACATCACAATGCCGTTTCCCCCATTGTGACATCACAATGCAGTTTTCCCCATTGTGACATTGCAATGCCGTTTCCCCCATGGTGACATCACAATGCAGTTTTCCCCATTGTGACATCGCAATGCCCTTTCCCCCATTGTGACATCACAATGCCGTTTTCCCTATTGTGACATCACAATGCCATTTCCTCCATTGTGACATCACAATGCCCATTCCCCATTGTGACATCACAATGCCCTTTCACCCATTGTGACATCACAATGCCATTTCCCACATTGTGACATCACAATGCCTTTTCCCCAATTGTGACATCACAATGCAGTTTTCCCCATTGTGACATCACAATACCCTTTCCCCCATTGTGACATCACAATGCTGTTTTCCGCATTGTGACATCACAATGCCCTCTCCCCCATTGTGACATCACAATGCAGTTTTCCCCATTGTGACATCACAATGCCCTTTCCCCCATTGTGACATCACAATGCAGTTTTCCCCATTGTGACATCACAATGCACTTTCCCCCATTGTGACATCACAATGCTGTTTTCCGCATTGTGACATCACAATGCCCTCTCCCCCATTGTGACATCACAATGCAGTTTTCCCCATTGTGACATCACAATGCGCTTTCCCCCATTGTGACATCACAATGCACTTTCCCCCATTGTGACATCACAATGCCCTTTCCCCCATTGTGACATCACAATGCCGTTTCCCCCCATTGTGACATCACAATGCAGTTTTCCCCATTGTGACATCGTAATGCCCTTTCCCCCATTGTGACATCACAATGCCGTTTTCCCTATTGTGACATCACAATGCCATTTCCTCCATTGTGACATCACAATGCCCTTTCACCCATTGTGACATCACAATGCCATTTCCCACATTGTGACATCACAATGCCTTTTCCCCCATTGTGACATCACAATGCAGTTTTCCCCATTGTGACATCACAATACCCTTTCCCCCATTGTGACATCACAATGCTGTTTTCCGCATTGTGACATCACAATGCCGTTTTCCCCATTGTGACATCACAATGCCCTTTCCCCCATTGTGACATCACAATGCCATTTCCCCCATTGTGACATCACAATGCCGTTTTCCCTATTGTGACATCACAATGCCCTTTCCCCCATTGTGACATCACAATGCCATTTCCCCCATTGTGACATCACAATGCCATTTCCCCCATTGTGACATCACAACGCAGTTTACCCCATTGTGACATCACAATGCCCTTTTCCCCATTGTGACATCACAATGCCGTTTTCCCTATTGTGACATCACAATGCCATTTCCTCCATTGTGACATCACAATACCCTTTCCACATTGTGACATCACAATGCCATTTCCCCCATTGTGACATCACAATGCAGTTTACCCCATTGTGACATCACAATGCAGTTTACCCCATTGTGACATCACAATGCCCTTTCTCCCATTGTGACATCACAATGTAGTTTACCCCATTGTGAAATCACAATGCAGTTTTCCCTATTGTGACATCACAATGCCATTTCCCCCATTGTGACATCACAATGCCGTTTTCCCCATTGTGACATCACATTGCCCTTTCCCCCATTGTGACATCACAATGCAGTTTACCCCATTGTGACATCACAATGCAGTTTACCCCATTGTGACATCACAATGCCCTTTCTCCATTGTGACATCACAATGTAGTTTACCCCATTGTGAAATCACAATGCAGTTTTCCCTATTGTGACATCACAATGCCATTTCCCCCATTGTGACATCACAATGCCGTTTTCCCCATTGTGACATCACATTGCCCTTTCCCCCATTGTGACATCACAATGCAGTTTACCCCATTGTGACATCACAATGCAGTTTACCCCATTGTGACATCACAATGCCCTTTCTCCCATTGTGACATCACAATGCAGTTTACCCCATTGTGACATCACAATGCAGTTTTCCCTATTGTGACATCACAATGCCATTTCCCCCATTGTGACATCACAATGCCCTTTCCACATTGTGACATCACAATGCCATTTCCCCCATTGTGACATCACAATGCCGTTTTCCCCATTGTGACATCACATTGCCCTTTCCCCCATTGTGACATCACAATGCAGTTTACCCCATTGTGACATCACAATGCAGTTTACCCCATTGTGACATCACAATGCCCTTTCTCCCATTGTGACATCACAATGCAGTTTACCCCATTGTGACATCACAATGCAGTTTTCCCTATTGTGACATCAAATGCCATTTCCCCCATTGTGACATCACAATGCAGTTTACCCCATTGTGACATCACAATGCAGTTTACCCCATTGTGACATCACAATGCCCTTTCTCTCATTGTGACATCACAATGCAGTTTACCCCATTGTGACATCACAATGCAGTTTTCCCTATTGTGACATCACAATGCCATTTCCCCATTGTGACATCACAATGCCGTTTTCCCCATTGTGACATCACATTGCCCTTTCCCCCATTGTGACATCACAATGCCGTTTCCCCCATTGTGACATCACAATGCAGTTTTCCCCATTGTGACATCGCAATGCCGTTTCCCCCATTGTGACATCACAATGCACTTTCCCCCATTGTGACATCACAATTCCGTTTTCCCCATTGGGACATCACAATGCCGTTTCCCCCATTGTGACATCACAATCCCATTTCCACCATTGTGACATCACAATGCCGTTTCCCCCATTGTGACATCACAATGCAGTTTTCCCCATTGTGACATTGCAATGCCGTTTCCCCCATGGTGACATCACAATGCAGTTTTCCCCATTGTGACATCGCAATGCCCTTTCCCCCATTGTGACATCACAATGCCGTTTTCCCTATTGTGACATCACAATGCCATTTCCTCCATTGTGACATCACAATGCCCATTCCCCATTGTGACATCACAATGCCCTTTCACCCATTGTGACATCACAATGCCATTTCCCACATTGTGACATCACAATGCCTTTTCCCCAATTGTGACATCACAATGCAGTTTTCCCCATTGTGACATCACAATACCCTTTCCCCCATTGTGACATCACAATGCTGTTTTCCGCATTGTGACATCACAATGCCCTCTCCCCCATTGTGACATCACAATGCAGTTTTCCCCATTGTGACATCACAATGCCCTTTCCCCCATTGTGACATCACAATGCAGTTTTCCCCATTGTGACATCACAATGCCCTTTCCCCCATTGTGACATCACAACGCTGCTTTCCGCATTGTGACATCACAATGCCCTTTCCCCCATTGTGACATCACAATGCACTTTCCCCCATTGTGACATCACAATGCTGTTTTCCGCATTGTGACATCACAATGCCCTCTCCCCCATTGTGACATCACAATGCAGTTTTCCCCATTGTGACATCACAATGCGCTTTCCCCCATTGTGACATCACAATGCACTTTCCCCCATTGTGACATCACAATGCCCTTTCCCCCATTGTGACATCACAATGCCGTTTCCCCCATTGTGACATCACAATGCAGTTTTCCCCATTGTGACATCGTAATGCCCTTTCCCCCATTGTGACATCACAATGCCGTTTTCCCTATTGTGACATCACAATGCCATTTCCTCCATTGTGACATCACAATGCCCTTTCACCCATTGTGACATCACAATGCCATTTCCCACATTGTGACATCACAATGCCTTTTCCCCCATTGTGACATCACAATGCAGTTTTCCCCATTGTGACATCACAATACCCTTTCCCCCATTGTGACATCACAATGCTGTTTTCCGCATTGTGACATCACAATGCCGTTTTCCCCATTGTGACATCACAATGCCCTTTCCCCCATTGTGACATCACAATGCCATTTCCCCCATTGTGACATCACAATGCCGTTTTCCCTATTGTGACATCACAATGCCCTTTCCCCCATTGTGACATCACAATGCCATTTCCCCCATTGTGACATCACAATGCCATTTCCCCCATTGTGACATCACAATGCAGTTTACCCCATTGTGACATCACAATGCCCTTTTCCCCATTGTGACATCACAATGCCGTTTTCCCTATTGTGACATCACAATGCCATTTCCTCCATTGTGACATCACAATGCCCTTTCCACATTGTGACATCACAATGCCATTTCCCCCATTGTGACATCACAATGCAGTTTACCCCATTGTGACATCACAATGCAGTTTACCCCATTGTGACATCACAATGCCCTTTCTCCCATTGTGACATCACAATGTAGTTTACCCCATTGTGAAATCACAATGCAGTTTTCCCTATTGTGACATCACAATGCCATTTCCCCCATTGTGACATCACAATGCCGTTTTCCGCATTGTGACATCACATTGCCCTTTCCCCCATTGTGACATCACAATGCAGTTTACCCCATTGTGACATCACAATGCAGTTTACCCCATTGTGACATCACAATGCCCTTTCTCCCATTGTGACATCACAATGCAGTTTACCCCATTGTGACATCACAATGCAGTTTTCCCTATTGTGACATCACAATGCCATTTCCCCCATTGTGACATCACAATGCCCTTTCCACATTGTGACATCACAATGCCATTTCCCCCATTGTGACATCACAATGCAGTTTACCCCATTGTGACATCACAATGCCCTTTCTCCCATTGTGACATCACAATGCAGTTTACCCCATTGTGACATCACAATGCAGTTTTCCCTATTGTGACATCACAATGCCATTTCCCCATTGTGACATCACAATGCCGTTTTCCCCATTGTGACATCACATTGCCCTTTCCCCCATTGTGACATCACAATGCCGTTTCCCCCATTGTGACATCACAATGCAGTTTTCCCCATTGTGACATCGCAATGCCGTTTCCCCCATTGTGACATCACAATGCAGTTTTCCCCATTGTGACATCGTAATGCCCTTTCCCCCATTGTGACATCACAATGCCGTTTTCCCTATTGTGACATCACAATGCCATTTCCTCCATTGTGACATCACAATGCCCATTCCCCATTGTGACATCACAATGCCCTTTCACCCATTGTGACATCACAATGCCATTTCCCACATTGTGACATCACAATGCCTTTTCCCCAATTGTGACATCACAATGCAGTTTTCCCCATTGTGACATCACAATACCCTTTCCCCCATTGTGACATCACAATGCTGTTTTCCGCATTGTGACATCACAATGCCCTCTCCCCCATTGTGACATCACAATGCAGTTTTCCCCATTGTGACATCACAATGCCCTTTCCCCCATTGTGACATCACAATGCAGTTTTCCCCATTGTGACATCACAATGCCCTTTCCCCCATTGTGACATCACAACGCTGTTTTCCGCATTGTGACATCACAATGCCCTTTCCCCTATTGTGACATCACAATGCACTTTCCCCCATTGTGACATCACAATGCTGTTTTCCGCATTGTGACATCACAATGCCCTCTCCCCCATTGTGACATCACAATGCAGTTTTCCCCATTGTGACATCACAATGCGCTTTCCCCCATTGTGACATCACAATGCACTTTCCCCCATTGTGACATCACCATGCCCTTTCCCCCATTGTGACATCACAATGCCGTTTCCCCCATTGTGACATCACAATGCAGTTTTCCCCATTGTGACATCGTAATGCCCTTTCCCCCATTGTGACATCACAATGCCGTTTTCCCTATTGTGACATCACAATGCCATTTCCTCCATTGTGACATCACAATGCCCATTCCCCATTGTGACATCACAATGCCCTTTCACCCATTGTGACATCACAATGCCATTTCCCACATTGTGACATCACAATGCCTTTTCCCCCATTGTGACATCACAATGCAGTTTTCCCCATTGTGACATCACAATACCCTTTCCCCCATTGTGACATCACAATGCCCTTTCCCCCATTGTGACATCACAATGCCATTTCCCCCATTGTGACATCACAATGCCGTTTTCCCTATTGTGACATCACAATGCCCTTTCCCCCATTGTGACATCACAATGCCATTTCCCCCATTGTGACATCACAATGCCATTTCCCCCATTGTGACATCACAATGCAGTTTACCCCATTGTGACATCACAATGCAGTTTACCCCATTGTGACATCACAATGCCCTTTCTCCCATTGTGACATCACAATGCAGTTTACCCCATTGTGAAATCACAATGCAGTTTTCCCTATTGTGACATCACAATGCCATTTCCCCCATTGTGACATCACAATGCCGTTTTCCCCATTGTGACATCACATTGCCCTTTCCCCCATTGTGACATCACAATGCAGTTTACCCCATTGTGACATCACAATGCAGTTTACCCCATTGTGACATCACAATGCCCTTTCTCCCATTGTGACATCACAATGCAGTTTACCCCATTGTGACATCACAATGCAGTTTTCCCTATTGTGACATCACAATACCCTTTCCCCCATTGTGACATCACAATGCCATTTCCCCCATTGTGACATCACAATGCCATTTCCCCCATTGTGACATCACAATGCAGTTTACCCCATTGTGACATCACAATGCCCTTTTCCCCATTGTGACATCACAATGCCGTTTTCCCTATTGTGACATCACAATGCCATTTCCTCCATTGTGACATCACAATACCCTTTCCACATTGTGACATCACAATGCCATTTCCCCCATTGTGACATCACAATGCAGTTTACCCCATTGTGACATCACAATGTAGTTTACCCCATTGTGACATCACAATGCCCTTTCTCCCATTGTGACATCACAATGTAGTTTACCCCATTGTGAAATCACAATGCAGTTTTCCCTATTGTGACATCACAATGCCATTTCCCCCATTGTGACATCACAATGCCGTTTTCCCCATTGTGACATCACATTGCCCTTTCCCCCATTGTGACATCACAATGCAGTTTACCCCATTGTGACATCACAATGCAGTTTACCCCATTGTGACATCACAATGCCCTTTCTCCCATTGTGACATCACAATGCAGTTTACCCCATTGTGACATCACAATGCAGTTTTCCCTATTGTGACATCACAATGCCATTTCCCCCATTGTGACATCACAATGCCCTTTCCACATTGTGACATCACAATGCCATTTCCCCCATTGTGACATCACAATGCAGTTTACCCCATTGTGACATCACAATGCAGTTTACCCCATTGTGACATCACAATGCCCTTTCTCCCATTGTGACATCACAATGCAGTTTACCCCATTGTGACATCACAATGCAGTTTTCCCTATTGTGACATCACAATGCCATTTCCCCATTGTGACATCACAATGCCGTTTTCCCCATTGTGACATCACATTGCCCTTTCCCCCATTGTGACATCACAATGCCGTTTCCCCCATTGTGACATCACAATGCAGTTTACCCCATTGTGACATCACAATGCCCTTTCTCCAATTGTGACATCACAATGCAGTTTACCCCATTGTGACATCACAATGCAGTTTTCCCTATTGTGACATCACAATGCCATTTCCCCCATTGTGACATCACAATGCCGTTTTCCCCATTGTGACATCACATTGCCCTTTCCCCCATTGTGACATCACAATGCAGTTTACCCCATTGTGACATCACAATGCAGTTTACCCCATTGTGACATCACAATGCCCTTTCTCCCATTGTGACATCACAATGCAGTTTACCCCATTGTGACATCACAATGCAGTTTTCCCTATTGTGACATCAAATGCCATTTCCCCCATTGTGACATCACAATGCAGTTTACCCCATTGTGACATCACAATGCAGTTTACCCCATTGTGACATCACAATGCCCTTTCTCTCATTGTGACATCACAATGCAGTTTACCCCATTGTGACATCACAATGCAGTTTTCCCTATTGTGACATCACAATGCCATTTCCCCATTGTGACATCACAATGCCGTTTTCCCCATTGTGACATCACATTGCCCTTTCCCCCATTGTGACATCACAATGCCGTTTCCCCCATTGTGACATCACAATGCAGTTTTCCCCATTGTGACATCGCAATGCCGTTTCCCCCATTGTGACATCACAATGCACTTTCCCCCATTGTGACATCACAATTCCGTTTTCCCCATTGGGACATCACAATGCCGTTTCCCCCATTGTGACATCACAATCCCATTTCCACCATTGTGACATCACAATGCCGTTTCCCCCATTGTGACATCACAATGCAGTTTTCCCCATTGTGACATTGCAATGCCGTTTCCCCCATGGTGACATCACAATGCAGTTTTCCCCATTGTGACATCGCAATGCCCTTTCCCCCATTGTGACATCACAATGCCGTTTTCCCTATTGTGACATCACAATGCCATTTCCTCCATTGTGACATCACAATGCCCATTCCCCATTGTGACATCACAATGCCCTTTCACCCATTGTGACATCACAATGCCATTTCCCACATTGTGACATCACAATGCCTTTTCCCCAATTGTGACATCACAATGCAGTTTTCCCCATTGTGACATCACAATACCCTTTCCCCCATTGTGACATCACAATGCTGTTTTCCGCATTGTGACATCACAATGCCCTCTCCCCCATTGTGACATCACAATGCAGTTTTCCCCATTGTGACATCACAATGCCCTTTCCCCCATTGTGACATCACAATGCAGTTTTCCCCATTGTGACATCACAATGCCCTTTCCCCCATTGTGACATCACAACGCTGCTTTCCGCATTGTGACATCACAATGCCCTTTCCCCCATTGTGACATCACAATGCACTTTCCCCCATTGTGACATCACAATGCTGTTTTCCGCATTGTGACATCACAATGCCCTCTCCCCCATTGTGACATCACAATGCAGTTTTCCCCATTGTGACATCACAATGCGCTTTCCCCCATTGTGACATCACAATGCACTTTCCCCCATTGTGACATCACAATGCCCTTTCCCCCATTGTGACATCACAATGCTGTTTCCCCCATTGTGACATCACAATGCAGTTTTCCCCATTGTGACATCGTAATGCCCTTTCCCCCATTGTGACATCACAATGCCGTTTTCCCTATTGTGACATCACAATGCCATTTCCTCCATTGTGACATCACAATGCCCTTTCACCCATTGTGACATCACAATGCCATTTCCCACATTGTGACATCACAATGCCTTTTCCCCCATTGTGACATCACAATGCAGTTTTCCCCATTGTGACATCACAATACCCTTTCCCCCATTGTGACATCACAATGCTGTTTTCCGCATTGTGACATCACAATGCCGTTTTCCCCATTGTGACATCACAATGCCCTTTCCCCCATTGTGACATCACAATGCCATTTCCCCCATTGTGACATCACAATGCCGTTTTCCCTATTGTGACATCACAATGCCCTTTCCCCCATTGTGACATCACAATGCCATTTCCCCCATTGTGACATCACAATGCCATTTCCCCCATTGTGACATCACAATGCAGTTTACCCCATTGTGACATCACAATGCCCTTTTCCCCATTGTGACATCACAATGCCGTTTTCCCTATTGTGACATCACAATGCCATTTCCTCCATTGTGACATCACAATGCCCTTTCCACATTGTGACATCACAATGCCATTTCCCCCATTGTGACATCACAATGCAGTTTACCCCATTGTGACATCACAATGCAGTTTACCCCATTGTGACATCACAATGCCCTTTCTCCCATTGTGACATCACAATGTAGTTTACCCCATTGTGAAATCACAATGCAGTTTTCCCTATTGTGACATCACAATGCCATTTCCCCCATTGTGACATCACAATGCCGTTTTCCGCATTGTGACATCACATTGCCCTTTCCCCCATTGTGACATCACAATGCAGTTTACCCCATTGTGACATCACAATGCAGTTTACCCCATTGTGACATCACAATGCCCTTTCTCCCATTGTGACATCACAATGCAGTTTACCCCATTGTGACATCACAATGCAGTTTTCCCTATTGTGACATCACAATGCCATTTCCCCCATTGTGACATCACAATGCCCTTTCCACATTGTGACATCACAATGCCATTTCCCCCATTGTGACATCACAATGCAGTTTACCCCATTGTGACATCACAATGCCCTTTCTCCCATTGTGACATCACAATGCAGTTTACCCCATTGTGACATCACAATGCAGTTTTCCCTATTGTGACATCACAATGCCATTTCCCCATTGTGACATCACAATGCCGTTTTCCCCATTGTGACATCACATTGCCCTTTCCCCCATTGTGACATCACAATGCCGTTTCCCCCATTGTGACATCACAATGCAGTTTTCCCCATTGTGACATCGCAATGCCGTTTCCCCCATTGTGACATCACAATGCAGTTTTCCCCATTGTGACATCGTAATGCCCTTTCCCCCATTGTGACATCACAATGCCGTTTTCCCTATTGTGACATCACAATGCCATTTCCTCCATTGTGACATCACAATGCCCATTCCCCATTGTGACATCACAATGCCCTTTCACCCATTGTGACATCACAATGCCATTTCCCACATTGTGACATCACAATGCCTTTTCCCCAATTGTGACATCACAATGCAGTTTTCCCCATTGTGACATCACAATACCCTTTCCCCCATTGTGACATCACAATGCTGTTTTCCGCATTGTGACATCACAATGCCCTCTCCCCCATTGTGACATCACAATGCAGTTTTCCCCATTGTGACATCACAATGCCCTTTCCCCCATTGTGACATCACAATGCAGTTTTCCCCATTGTGACATCACAATGCCCTTTCCCCCATTGTGACATCACAACGCTGTTTTCCGCATTGTGACATCACAATGCCCTTTCCCCTATTGTGACATCACAATGCACTTTCCCCCATTGTGACATCACAATGCTGTTTTCCGCATTGTGACATCACAATGCCCTCTCCCCCATTGTGACATCACAATGCAGTTTTCCCCATTGTGACATCACAATGCGCTTTCCCCCATTGTGACATCACAATGCACTTTCCCCCATTGTGACATCACCATGCCCTTTCCCCCATTGTGACATCACAATGCCGTTTCCCCCATTGTGACATCACAATGCAGTTTTCCCCATTGTGACATCGTAATGCCCTTTCCCCCATTGTGACATCACAATGCCGTTTTCCCTATTGTGACATCACAATGCCATTTCCTCCATTGTGACATCACAATGCCCATTCCCCATTGTGACATCACAATGCCCTTTCACCCATTGTGACATCACAATGCCATTTCCCACATTGTGACATCACAATGCCTTTTCCCCCATTGTGACATCACAATGCAGTTTTCCCCATTGTGACATCACAATACCCTTTCCCCCATTGTGACATCACAATGCCCTTTCCCCCATTGTGACATCACAATGCCATTTCCCCCATTGTGACATCACAATGCCGTTTTCCCTATTGTGACATCACAATGCCCTTTCCCCCATTGTGACATCACAATGCCATTTCCCCCATTGTGACATCACAATGCCATTTCCCCCATTGTGACATCACAATGCAGTTTACCCCATTGTGACATCACAATGCAGTTTACCCCATTGTGACATCACAATGCCCTTTCTCCCATTGTGACATCACAATGCAGTTTACCCCATTGTGAAATCACAATGCAGTTTTCCCTATTGTGACATCACAATGCCATTTCCCCCATTGTGACATCACAATGCCGTTTTCCCCATTGTGACATCACATTGCCCTTTCCCCCATTGTGACATCACAATGCAGTTTACCCCATTGTGACATCACAATGCAGTTTACCCCATTGTGACATCACAATGCCCTTTCTCCCATTGTGACATCACAATGCAGTTTACCCCATTGTGACATCACAATGCAGTTTTCCCTATTGTGACATCACAATGCCATTTCCCCCATTGTGACATCACAATGCCCTTTCCACATTGTGACATCACAATGCCATTTCCCCCATTGTGACATCACAATGCAGTTTACCCCATTGTGACATCACAATGCAGTTTACCCCATTGTGACATCACAATGCCCTTTCTCCCATTGTGACATCACAATGCAGTTTACCCCATTGTGACATCACAATGCAGTTTTCCCTATTGTGACATCACAATGCCATTTCCCCATTGTGACATCACAATGTCGTTTTCCCCATTGTGACATCACATTGCCCTTTCCCCCATTGTGACATCACAATGCCGTTTCCCCCATTGTGACATCACAATGCAGTTTTCCCCATTGTGACATCGCAATGCCGTTTCCCCCATTGTGACATCACAATGCAGTTTTCCCCATTGTGACATCGTAATGCCCTTTCCCCCATTGTGACATCACAATGCCGTTTTCCCTATTGTGACATCACAATGCCATTTCCTCCATTGTGACATCACAATGCCCATTCCCCATTGTGACATCACAATGCCCTTTCACCCATTGTGACATCACAATGCCATTTCCCACATTGTGACATCACAATGCCTTTTCCCCCATTGTGACATCACAATGCCGTTTTCCCTATTGTGACATCACAATGCCATTTCCTCCATTGTGACATCACAATGCCCATTCCCCATTGTGACATCACAATGCCCTTTCACCCATTGTGACATCACAATGCCATTTCCCCCATTGTGACATCACAATGCAGTTTTCCCCATTGTGACATCGCAATGCCGTTTCCCCCATTGTGACATCACAATGCAGTTTTCCCCATTGTGACATCGTAATGCCCTTTCCCCCATTGTGACATCACAATGCCGTTTTCCCTATTGTGACATCACAATGCCATTTCCTCCATTGTGACATCACAATGCCCATTCCCCATTGTGACATCACAATGCCCTTTCACCCATTGTGACATCACAATGCCATTTCCCACATTGTGACATCACAATGCCTTTTCCCCCATTGTGACATCACAATGCCGTTTTCCCTATTGTGACATCACAATGCCATTTCCTCCATTGTGACATCACAATGCCCATTCCCCATTGTGACATCACAATGCCCTTTCACCCATTGTGACATCACAATGCCATTTCCCACATTGTGACATCACAATGCCTTTTCCCCCATTGTGACATCACAATGCCGTTTTCCCTATTGTGACATCACAATGCCATTTCCTCCATTGTGACATCACAATGCCCATTCCCCATTGTGACATCACAATGCCCTTTCACCCATTGTGACATCACAATGCCATTTCCCACATTGTGACATCACAATGCCTTTTCCCCAATTGTGACATCACAATGCAGTTTTCCCCATTGTGACATCACAATACCCTTTCCCCCATTGTGACATCACAATGCTGTTTTCCGCATTGTGACATCACAATGCCCTCTCCCCCATTGTGACATCACAATGCAGTTTTCCCCATTGTGACATCACAATGCCCTTTCCCCCATTGTGACATCACAATGCAGTTTTCCCCATTGTGACATCACAATGCCCTTTCCCCCATTGTGACATCACAACGCTGTTTTCCGCATTGTGACATCACAATGCCCTTTCCCCCATTGTGACATCACAATGCACTTTCCCCCATTGTGACATCACAATGCTGTTTTCCGCATTGTGACATCACAATGCCCTCTCCCCCATTGTGACATCACAATGCAGTTTTCCCCATTGTGACATCACAATGCGCTTTCCCCCATTGTGACATCACAATGCACTTTCCCCCATTGTGACATCACAATGCCCTTTCCCCCATTGTGACATCACAATGCCGTTTCCCCCATTGTGACATCACAATGCAGTTTTCCCCATTGTGACATCGTAATGCCCTTTCCCCCATTGTGACATCACAATGCCGTTTTCCCTATTGTGACATCACAATGCCATTTCCTCCATTGTGACATCACAATGCCCATTCCCCATTGTGACATCACAATGCCCTTTCACCCATTGTGACATCACAATGCCATTTCCCACATTGTGACATCACAATGCCTTTTCCCCCATTGTGACATCACAATGCAGTTTTCCCCATTGTGACATCACAATACCCTTTCCCCCATTGTGACATCACAATGCTGTTTTCCGCATTGTGACATCACAATGCCGTTTTCCCCATTGTGACATCACAATGCCCTTTCCCCCATTGTGACATCACAATGCCATTTCCCCCATTGTGACATCACAATGCCGTTTTCCCTATTGTGACATCACAATGCCCTTTCCCCCATTGTGACATCACAATGCCATTTCCCCCATTGTGACATCACAATGCCGTTTTCCCTATTGTGACATCACAATGCCCTTTCCCCCATTGGGACATCACAATGCCGTTTCCCCCATTGTGACATCACAATCCCATTTCCACCATTGTGACATCACAATGCCGTTTCCCCCATTGTGACATCACAATGCAGTTTTCCCCATTGTGACATTGCAATGCCGTTTCCCCCATGGTGACATCACAATGCAGTTTTCCCCATTGTGACATCGCAATGCCCTTTCCCCCATTGTGACATCACAATGCCGTTTTCCCTATTGTGACATCACAATGCCATTTCCTCCATTGTGACATCACAATGCCCATTCCCCATTGTGACATCACAATGCCCTTTCACCCATTGTGACATCACAATGCCATTTCCCACATTGTGACATCACAATGCCTTTTCCCCAATTGTGACATCACAATGCAGTTTTCCCCATTGTGACATCACAATACCCTTTCCCCCATTGTGACATCACAATGCTGTTTTCCGCATTGTGACATCACAATGCCCTCTCCCCCATTGTGACATCACAATGCAGTTTTCCCCATTGTGACATCACAATGCCCTTTCCCCCATTGTGACATCACAATGCAGTTTTCCCCATTGTGACATCACAATGCCCTTTCCCCCATTGTGACATCACAACGCTGCTTTCCGCATTGTGACATCACAATGCACTTTCCCCCATTGTGACATCACAATGCACTTTCCCCCATTGTGACATCACAATGCTGTTTTCCGCATTGTGACATCACAATGCCCTCTCCCCCATTGTGACATCACAATGCAGTTTTCCCCATTGTGACATCACAATGCGCTTTCCCCCATTGTGACATCACAATGCACTTTCCCCCATTGTGACATCACAATGCCCTTTCCCCCATTGTGACATCACAATGCCGTTTCCCCCATTGTGACATCACAATGCAGTTTTCCCCATTGTGACATCGTAATGCCCTTTCCCCCATTGTGACATCACAATGCCGTTTTCCCTATTGTGACATCACAATGCCATTTCCTCCATTGTGACATCACAATGCCCTTTCACCCATTGTGACATCACAATGCCATTTCCCACATTGTGACATCACAATGCCTTTTCCCCCATTGTGACATCACAATGCAGTTTTCCCCATTGTGACATCACAATACCCTTTCCCCCATTGTGACATCACAATGCTGTTTTCCGCATTGTGACATCACAATGCCGTTTTCCCCATTGTGACATCACAATGCCCTTTCCCCCATTGTGACATCACAATGCCATTTCCCCCATTGTGACATCACAATGCCGTTTTCCCTATTGTGACATCACAATGCCCTTTCCCCCATTGTGACATCACAATGCCATTTCCCCCATTGTGACATCACAATGCCGTTTTCCCTATTGTGACATCACAATGCCCTTTCCCCCATTGGGACATCACAATGCCGTTTCCCCCATTGTGACATCACAATCCCATTTCCACCATTGTGACATCACAATGCCGTTTCCCCCATTGTGACATCACAATGCAGTTTTCCCCATTGTGACATTGCAATGCCGTTTCCCCCATGGTGACATCACAATGCAGTTTTCCCCATTGTGACATCGCAATGCCCTTTCCCCCATTGTGACATCACAATGCCGTTTTCCCTATTGTGACATCACAATGCCATTTCCTCCATTGTGACATCACAATGCCCATTCCCCATTGTGACATCACAATGCCCTTTCACCCATTGTGACATCACAATGCCATTTCCCACATTGTGACATCACAATGCCTTTTCCCCAATTGTGACATCACAATGCAGTTTTCCCCATTGTGACATCACAATACCCTTTCCCCCATTGTGACATCACAATGCTGTTTTCCGCATTGTGACATCACAATGCCCTCTCCCCCATTGTGACATCACAATGCAGTTTTCCCCATTGTGACATCACAATGCCCTTTCCCCCATTGTGACATCACAATGCAGTTTTCCCCATTGTGACATCACAATGCAGTTTTCCCCATTGTGACATCACAATGCCCTTTCCCCCATTGTGACATCACAACGCTGCTTTCCGCATTGTGACATCACAATGCCCTTTCCCCCATTGTGACATCACAATGCACTTTCCCCCATTGTGACATCACAATGCTGTTTTCCGCATTGTGACATCACAATGCCCTCTCCCCCATTGTGACATCACAATGCAGTTTTCCCCATTGTGACATCACAATGCGCTTTCCCCCATTGTGACATCACAATGCACTTTCCCCCATTGTGACATCACAATGCCCTTTCCCCCATTGTGACATCACAATGCCGTTTCCCCCATTGTGACATCACAATGCAGTTTTCCCCATTGTGACATCGTAATGCCCTTTCCCCCATTGTGACATCACAATGCCGTTTTCCCTATTGTGACATCACAATGCCATTTCCTCCATTGTGACATCACAATGCCCTTTCACCCATTGTGACATCACAATGCCATTTCCCACATTGTGACATCACAATGCCTTTTCCCCCATTGTGACATCACAATGCAGTTTTCCCCATTGTGACATCACAATACCCTTTCCCCCATTGTGACATCACAATGCTGTTTTCCGCATTGTGACATCACAATGCCGTTTTCCCCATTGTGACATCACAATGCCCTTTCCCCCATTGTGACATCACAATGCCATTTCCCCCATTGTGACATCACAATGCCGTTTTCCCTATTGTGACATCACAATGCCCTTTCCCCCATTGTGACATCACAATGCCATTTCCCCCATTGTGACATCACAATGCCATTTCCCCCATTGTGACATCACAATGCAGTTTACCCCATTGTGACATCACAATGCCCTTTTCCCCATTGTGACATCACAATGCCGTTTTCCCTATTGTGACATCACAATGCCATTTCCTCCATTGTGACATCACAATGCCCTTTCCACATTGTGACATCACAATGCCATTTCCCCCATTGTGACATCACAATGCAGTTTACCCCATTGTGACATCACAATGCAGTTTACCCCATTGTGACATCACAATGCCCTTTCTCCCATTGTGACATCACAATGTAGTTTACCCCATTGTGAAATCACAATGCAGTTTTCCCTATTGTGACATCACAATGCCATTTCCCCCATTGTGACATCACAATGCCGTTTTCCCCATTGTGACATCACATTGCCCTTTCCCCCATTGTGACATCACAATGCAGTTTACCCCATTGTGACATCACAATGCAGTTTACCCCATTGTGACATCACAATGCCCTTTCTCCCATTGTGACATCACAATGCAGTTTACCCCATTGTGACATCACAATGCAGTTTTCCCTATTGTGACATCACAATGCCATTTCCCCCATTGTGACATCACAATGCCCTTTCCACATTGTGACATCACAATGCCATTTCCCCCATTGTGACATCACAATGCCGTTTTCCCTATTGTGACATCACAATGCCATTTCCTCCATTGTGACATCACAATGCCCATTCCCCATTGTGACATCACAATGCCCTTTCACCCATTGTGACATCACAATGCCATTTCCCACATTGTGACATCACAATGCCTTTTCCCCAATTGTGACATCACAATGCAGTTTTCCCCATTGTGACATCACAATACCCTTTCCCCCATTGTGACATCACAATGCTGTTTTCCGCATTGTGACATCACAATGCCCTCTCCCCCATTGTGACATCACAATGCAGTTTTCCCCATTGTGACATCACAATGCCCTTTCCCCCATTGTGACATCACAATGCAGTTTTCCCCATTGTGACATCACAATGCCCTTTCCCCCATTGTGACATCACAACGCTGCTTTCCGCATTGTGACATCACAATGCCCTTTCCCCCATTGTGACATCACAATGCACTTTCCCCCATTGTGACATCACAATGCTGTTTTCCGCATTGTGACATCACAATGCCCTCTCCCCCATTGTGACATCACAATGCAGTTTTCCCCATTGTGACATCACAATGCGCTTTCCCCCATTGTGACATCACAATGCACTTTCCCCCATTGTGACATCACAATGCCCTTTCCCCCATTGTGACATCACAATGCCGTTTCCCCCATTGTGACATCACAATGCAGTTTTCCCCATTGTGACATCGTAATGCCCTTTCCCCCATTGTGACATCACAATGCCGTTTTCCCTATTGTGACATCACAATGCCATTTCCTCCATTGTGACATCACAATGCCCTTTCACCCATTGTGACATCACAATGCCATTTCCCACATTGTGACATCACAATGCCTTTTCCCCCATTGTGACATCACAATGCAGTTTTCCCCATTGTGACATCACAATACCCTTTCCCCCATTGTGACATCACAATGCTGTTTTCCGCATTGTGACATCACAATGCCGTTTTCCCCATTGTGACATCACAATGCCCTTTCCCCCATTGTGACATCACAATGCCATTTCCCCCATTGTGACATCACAATGCCGTTTTCCCTATTGTGACATCACAATGCCCTTTCCCCCATTGTGACATCACAATGCCATTTCCCCCATTGTGACATCACAATGCCGTTTTCCCTATTGTGACATCACAATGCCCTTTCCCCCATTGGGACATCACAATGCCGTTTCCCCCATTGTGACATCACAATCCCATTTCCACCATTGTGACATCACAATGCCGTTTCCCCCATTGTGACATCACAATGCAGTTTTCCCCATTGTGACATTGCAATGCCGTTTCCCCCATGGTGACATCACAATGCAGTTTTCCCCATTGTGACATCGCAATGCCCTTTCCCCCATTGTGACATCACAATGCCGTTTTCCCTATTGTGACATCACAATGCCATTTCCTCCATTGTGACATCACAATGCCCATTCCCCATTGTGACATCACAATGCCCTTTCACCCATTGTGACATCACAATGCCATTTCCCACATTGTGACATCACAATGCCTTTTCCCCAATTGTGACATCACAATGCAGTTTTCCCCATTGTGACATCACAATACCCTTTCCCCCATTGTGACATCACAATGCTGTTTTCCGCATTGTGACATCACAATGCCCTCTCCCCCATTGTGACATCACAATGCAGTTTTCCCCATTGTGACATCACAATGCCCTTTCCCCCATTGTGACATCACAATGCAGTTTTCCCCATTGTGACATCACAATGCCCTTTCCCCCATTGTGACATCACAACGCTGTTTTCCGCATTGTGACATCACAATGCCCTTTCCCCCATTGTGACATCACAATGCACTTTCCCCCATTGTGACATCACAATGCTGTTTTCCGCATTGTGACATCACAATGCCCTCTCCCCCATTGTGACATCACAATGCAGTTTTCCCCATTGTGACATCACAATGCGCTTTCCCCCATTGTGACATCACAATGCACTTTCCCCCATTGTGACATCACAATGCCCTTTCCCCCATTGTGACATCACAATGCCGTTTCCCCCATTGTGACATCACAATGCAGTTTTCCCCATTGTGACATCGTAATGCCCTTTCCCCCATTGTGACATCACAATGCCGTTTTCCCTATTGTGACATCACAATGCCATTTCCTCCATTGTGACATCACAATGCCCATTCCCCATTGTGACATCACAATGCCCTTTCACCCATTGTGACATCACAATGCCATTTCCCACATTGTGACATCACAATGCCTTTTCCCCCATTGTGACATCACAATGCAGTTTTCCCCATTGTGACATCACAATACCCTTTCCCCCATTGTGACATCACAATGCTGTTTTCCGCATTGTGACATCACAATGCCGTTTTCCCCATTGTGACATCACAATGCCCTTTCCCCCATTGTGACATCACAATGCCATTTCCCCCATTGTGACATCACAATGCCGTTTTCCCTATTGTGACATCACAATGCCCTTTCCCCCATTGTGACATCACAATGCCATTTCCCCCATTGTGACATCACAATGCCATTTCCCCCATTGTGACATCACAATGCAGTTTACCCCATTGTGACATCACAATGCCCTTTTCCCCATTGTGACATCACAATGCCGTTTTCCCTATTGTGACATCACAATGCCATTTCCTCCATTGTGACATCACAATGCCCTTTCCACATTGTGACATCACAATGCCATTTCCCCCATTGTGACATCACAATGCAGTTTACCCCATTGTGACATCACAATGCAGTTTACCCCATTGTGACATCACAATGCCCTTTCTCCCATTGTGACATCACAATGCAGTTTACCCCATTGTGAAATCACAATGCAGTTTTCCCTATTGTGACATCACAATGCCATTTCCCCCATTGTGACATCACAATGCCGTTTTCCCCATTGTGACATCACATTGCCCTTTCCCCCATTGTGACATCACAATGCAGTTTACCCCATTGTGACATCACAATGCAGTTTACCCCATTGTGACATCAAAATGCCCTTTCTCCCATTGTGACATCACAATGCAGTTTACCCCATTGTGACATCACAATGCAGTTTTCCCTATTGTGACATCACAATGCCATTTCCCCCATTGTGACATCACAATGCCCTTTCCACATTGTGACATCACAATGCCATTTCCCCCATTGTGACATCACAATGCAGTTTACCCCATTGTGACATCACAATGCAGTTTACCCCATTGTGACATCACAATGCCCTTTCTCCCATTGTGACATCACAATGCAGTTTACCCCATTGTGACATCACAATGCAGTTTTCCCTATTGTGACATCACAATGCCATTTCCCCATTGTGACATCACAATGCCGTTTTCCCCATTGTGACATCACATTGCCCTTTCCCCCATTGTGACATCACAATGCCGTTTCCCCCATTGTGACATCACAATGCAGTTTTCCCCATTGTGACATCGCAATGCCGTTTCCCCCATTGTGACATCACAATGCAGTTTTCCCCATTGTGACATCGTAATGCCCTTTCCCCCATTGTGACATCACAATGCCGTTTTCCCTATTGTGACATCACAATGCCATTTCCTCCATTGTGACATCACAATGCCCATTCCCCATTGTGACATCACAATGCCCTTTCACCCATTGTGACATCACAATGCCATTTCCCACATTGTGACATCACAATGCCTTTTCCCCCATTGTGACATCACAATGCCGTTTTCCCTATTGTGACATCACAATGCCATTTCCTCCATTGTGACATCACAATGCCCATTCCCCATTGTGACATCACAATGCCCTTTCACCCATTGTGACATCACAATGCCATTTCCCACATTGTGACATCACAATGCCTTTTCCCCAATTGTGACATCACAATGCAGTTTTCCCCATTGTGACATCACAATACCCTTTCCCCCATTGTGACATCACAATGCTGTTTTCCGCATTGTGACATCACAATGCCCTCTCCCCCATTGTGACATCACAATGCAGTTTTCCCCATTGTGACATCACAATGCCCTTTCCCCCATTGTGACATCACAATGCAGTTTTCCCCATTGTGACATCACAATGCCCTTTCCC